>NC_043708.1:87270517-87542484 GCF_006229205.1 Suricata suricatta | reverse complement strand
ATATATATATATATATAAATTTTACTGGAAACTGATGTATTTCACTGGAATTTAAAAATTTACCAGGCTAGAATTTTAAAAGAGTATTCTTCTCCAAAGTTGTACCAGTAAGTCTCTTGGCTGTTCATAAATTTATAAATTTGTATGCATTTCTCTTTTATCATTCAATGTTCCTTTTTTGTTTTAGTAATAACAGCAACAAATAGCATTTGAGTTCATCAGCTGCACTGTTTTTGTATTTTCTGAAAATAATGAAAAAATAAAATTTTTTAAATGTTTATTCATTTTTGAGAGACAGAGCATGAGTGGGGGATGGGCAGAGAGAAGGGGAGATACAGACTCAGAAGCAGGCTCCAGGCTTTGAGCTGTCAGCACAGAGCCAGACATAGGGCTTAAACTCGTGAAAAGCAAGATCATGACCTGAGCTGAAATCAGATGCTTAACCGACTGAGCCACCCAGGCACCCCATTAACATTCATTTTTGAGGGAGAGAGAGAGCAAGGGGGACAGAGGATATGAAGCAGGCTCTTCCCTGTTAGCTCAGAGCCCAAAGTAGGCCTTGAGCTCGTGAAATGGACATTCATGACCTGAGTTGAAGTCAGGTGCTTAACAGATTTAGCCCCTCAAGCGTAGATTTTTAAATAATCCTCGTTACATAGGAGAAAATGGACATATCTAGGGACCTGGAGGGCAACATCCAGTCAGCAAGGACCCCATGGGGCACTGACTCTTTCTTCTTTTATGTACTTTTGAAAGAGAGAGCGAGCAGGGGAGGGGCAGAGGGAGAGGGGGACAGAAACTCTGAAGCACGCTCCACCCTGAAAACAGAGAGCCCCCTTTGGGGCTGGAACCCAGAAACTGCGAGATGATGACCCGAGCTGAAGTCAGATGCTTAATGGACCGAGCCACCCAGGCACCCTGGGGTGCTCTGTCTTTTAAACCACACTGATGACAAGCAGATGTGACAGGACTTCTGGCTGACAGGGGGACCTCCACCACACCTCTTGGTTATTGTGGTAGTCTTCCTGTTTAATCTTACTAGGGGCTTGTTTGATATCATCAGTCAGGGCCAGTGTAGTAATCCAGCAGCCTGAGGACAGTGAGACCCAGGGCCACGATGGCCCATTCCTGAGAGCTTTCTTGTTTGTATTACGAGACGTTGTGTACTGAAAGTTGATTTTCTCTCGGGCTCAGCCTCTATGGCAAGGACGGAACTTTCTGGTACCTTTCCAGGGCATTTGTGAGATGCCCCACTGCATCTGGGTCTGCTTCCAGTGCTGGGGTGGCCGCACTGGGTGGTCTTTTCTGAATACTCTTTGTATCCAGCAAAAACGGATCCCAGTGCTGTACTCTGGCCTACCTCCACTGTCTCATCTCCAGATGCAAATTGTGGGGCAGGTAAGTGGAAGTCTTTCACAGTCTCCTGGGATTTTTTTCCTTGGAGTATTGGTTGCAAGCTGACCTTTGAAAGCTTCCTTTAATCTTGTCCCAAGTAAACTATAGCTTGATTGTTTTTTAAAGTGTCACCATGTGGATGGTATCCTTCCTTAGTTTCCTACTGTGATGCAGACCTTTCCTATTTTCATTTCTTTGGTCATTTCTGGGCAGATCTGATAGACCATAGAGAAAGAAAGCCTTTGCTCCAGTGGTGTGTTTGGGGTGTTTTTTATTTTTCTTTTTGAACACGAGTCTGAGTCTGACTTTCTGCATTTAACGTATCTGTAGGACTTACAAAGAGAAACACTATGAAAATTAGTGGTTGAATATTTGGATTTGAGGCTTCGGGAGATGTGGGTGAAAAATACAAAGTTGCGAGACATCAGCCTGTGGTAGCAGTCAGGTCACAGAGATAGGAGAGACTGCCTAGAGCAGGTTCCAAAATCTTACAGATCATCAGTCCCCCCCCACCCCCCCCCAGATTCTAGTTTAGTAGGCCTATAGTAGTCCCCAAGAATCTACAATCTTTTTTTTTAAGCTTCCAAATAAAGATTTCTAGAATTGAGTATTAAGAAAAGAACTTGTAAGACAATGCTCCCAGAAGGGTCCTATTTAGGTAAGAAAGGTTTGTGTCTATTGCACGCAGATATGTTGTAGGGATGGTGGCAGGGTCATCAACTGAAAAAGCAATGAAGATTTTGAGAAGCCATCATGAGGAAGAAGTGGGGAGGCAGAGGAGAAACAAGACAAAGCAAGAGGACTGGGAAAGTTTGACACTGATGCAGGTGGTCCTGCACCTTTCTCCTTCCTGCTCAGAAAGTTGAGTGTAGACAGGGAGATGGGTGAGGCATGGAAGGTACAGGGCCATAAGAGCTACCACAGTCTGCTGGTGTCTGACCACTGCCCCCATCCGTTCAATTTTCTGCTGTCTTCACCTAACCTACTCTGGATCTCAAAACCTCAGTCCCTACTGCCACTTGACCATTTCTCTCCGTCCACGTACCCTTCTTTGTTAACCTGGAACCCAGGGATATCCTCACTATTTTGCCAGGAGCCCTCAGAAAATTAAACAACTAGTTTAAGGTCAAACTACTATAAATGGTGAGATGAAAATTTGAACTCAGGCCAGTCCACATTTTGTTTTGTTTTAAGACCACTATTTTATAGGACCCCTGTGATGGACATGGTCATGTCCCACCAGACCCTGCTTAATGAGGGACTTACTGCCCCAGTGGGAGTGCAGTCAGCAGGTAGACTTAGACTTCAGCTCTCAGGCCCCTCAGGGATGCCTTGGCTGCAGAGAACTGCCTCACCGAGCATCACACTCCTTCCTGGGCAGCACACGTCCAGTGATGAATCAATGCAGAAATATAAAGACCTGGCCCTTGCAGCCCTGCTTGGGACTACTCTGAAGGAACTTGCTGTCTCCAGAGCTCCCTGTGGGGTCGGCTGAGGCTGTCCTTGGGCCTGCCCCACAGCCCACCTTTTCCTTCACCCTTCTTGCTTCCTCCTGCCCCCTCCCTTCCACAGGTGTTGATCCCCAAAACACTCCTTAATAAACACGCTCCATGCCAAACGCTCTTTCAGAGTCTGTTTTCCAGGGAACCCAGGGTGCAACAGCCTCTTAAGGATACAAGTGCCAGCCTATTATTTCTCACTTTCCCCAGATACCCTTTCTGAAGTGTTTCCAAGAATTGTCAGGTCCAGATGGAGCTGCATGCTCCCACCCCTGGTCACAGGGATCCCACCTGGTACAGTCTTTGGATCTCAGGTATGTAGGGTTCAAGAGAGACAGTTAACCTGGCGCTGAGTTAGGCAAATGGTCCTGGATTTGGAGTGCGGCTAGCCTGCTGCCTAAACTTTGCTGACTGTTCCTCCCTTTTCCTCCCTAGTCATCCTCCTGAGCTGAGTATGGGCTCTGGGCTCGGAATTCCTAATCGATTCCCAGTTTCAAACAAGCTTCCGACGAGGCAAGTGGTTGAATGTTTACATTTATTTATTTTGAGAGAAAGACAGCGAGAGAGAGAGGGTGAGCTGGGGAGGGGCAGAGAGGGAGAGACAGAATCCCAAGCAGGCTCTGTGCTGTCAGTGTGGAAGTCTGATGCGGGGCTCAAACTCACCAACCCATGAGATCATGACCTGAGCCAAGACAGAGTCAGACACTCAACTGAGTAGCCAAGTACCCCACAACTGATTGAATTTTTAATGCTGACATTTGATATGCCATTGTACTGTGATCTTAGTGACTGAAAAGTAAAAACATGACCTAGGCCAGAGCAAACAAATTTCAGTGCTTTTATTTCAGGTTTCATTATTTTCCTAGTATTTTACCAGTTAGAATAAACAGTCAAAACATGTCAGAAAAAAAAAATCAAGACATCCATCAGAAAAAAAAATTATCGGGTTGTCAATGTGATTAAGTATAATAGGAATACTAACAAAAATGGAAAAAATCAACACTTGCATGTTATATACAACATACAATTTTGTTACTTTATAAGTTTGTCCACATTACATTTTTAATTGTTCTTTTTTAATCAACACAATCACTGTATGGAGTAGCTAACTATATGATTCAGGATATATTTCTTTCTAATGGTTTGAAAATTTGTATTATTTGGTTTTCAATTAGACATCTATGAAGATTTCATCAGTGCTAACCACGTAATCAGAAAAAAATATGCAACGTAATATTATGATGGAGATTTCAAAATATTTAGTAGATGAAACAATTAAAGTTTATGTATTAAAATGGAGTCTAGTTTATTTAATTGGAATATCGTTGCCTTCTAATCCAGCCAACATGCTCTTCAGTCAGCAGAAAATTGAAGCCATATGTTATCAATGATTGCTCAGATCACGGTAAGTATATAAGCTATGTTACATTAAATAACCGTATTTAGGTAACTGCTTTAAACATTTTGTAGACTCAAGTACTTCTTAAAGTCTTCAGTTATTGATTTTCAAATCTTCTTTGTAGGTATAAGTCTCTCAGAAGGCCAAGCATACTCAGGGTTCTTGCCCAGCCCGTCTTTTCCTTTGATAACTACCCATCGTTACTATGCCAGACTGTCAGTAAGCATTTAATGAAAACCTGCTGTAGGGCTGAGGCCTCCACTGGGGCCTAGAAGCAAACACAAGATTAAGTTTGCCTGGAGGAGCTAACAATCAGGTTGGAGGCTTTCATAAGCATAAGCCAGTATGGTTTCCTTGGTTTTCTTGTTTATCAACAGCAACAATAAAGATATTTTTCTAGGGGTAGCATTGTCTTGGACATGCTCTTAAGCTGACAGAAGAAAAAAAATAGCCCCCAGTAACTAAGAAAAAAAATGACATAATTTACGTGGAATCCTGTATGATTGTCTCCAGACGTTTGCATACCCATAGGTCAGATTTATAACAAAAAGTACCACAACATGTTTCTTAATTATCTGTACATTAAGTTAAGATGTATTCTTATCCTTCATGTATTAAGAGTAAAATGTCAGCACATTTTTGTGGTTTCCTCTAACTAGTAAAACAGGAGGGAGGTTCTTCGTGAGGATTTCCAACCAAGCCATGTACAACCAATCTGATATAGATCCTTTTCTTGCTACTGGAAGGCTCCTGACAGCATGGAAGAAAAATTTAAAAAGTGACAATTACTACAGGCAGTAACATCACCAGTCATCTGAGCTATTTAATAACCAGTGGCCTGAAACTTTTATAACCATCCCCCCCCCCCCAAATGAAAGCACTGACATTATTTTGAATACAGGTATTAAACTGATGTATTTTTCAGATAATACAAATATCTATAAACTGGAAAAATAGGTATCAGCATTGTAGAGTTGCAACAAAACAAAACTATAAATTTTCTCTCCTTTTTAAGTAGAAAATTTGATCAAGCAATACCTCTCCTTTTTTGATGGAAATGATATTCCCAGTAGTTTAAAGCTCTTAAATTTGGCAGAAATCTCAGAAAACAGCTATCTGAACCCTCTCACCCAACTTGGGAGACTGTTCTAGGTCTCAGGTGGATAGTTCTCCAGAGTAGACCTTCAAGTCATATTAATCTTCACACACAGGAATCAGATCATGAGGTATAAACGTAAAATAGTTGGTTTTTCATGTTTAGCTATCAATGTTTGAGTAAATACTCATATTTATAACAGGTACCCCTCTAACATTTGTGGAGTGAAGGGTAAGAGTGGAAACGGGAAAGTCCCCTGCCTTTTTCTCCCACCCTGACCTCTTCCAACATAGCAAGGAGCTTCCTGCACATGCTGTAGACTCTATATCAGGAGCACTCCCAGAGAAGAAGCCCATAAGCCTCAGGGGCTGACTTAAGGCCTGTTAGGCAGGGAGTTCCGGGGTCAGGTTCTTGGAACATGGTCTGAAGAGGGAGTTGGGGTTCCACGTGGGACCCCACAGGACCTGGCCCCATGGGTAGGGCAGGCCAGATGGAATCTCCAAGTGGGGCCCTCTAAAGCCCATGGGCTCCAGTTGGCAGGGTGTCAGGGTAGCATTTATTTTCCTTCACTGTTTAAAATCCCACACATTCTAAAGTTTTTTAAACTTTCCATCTGAATAGTGATGACTTTTTAGTTGATTAACCAATTTACTACTGAAGATTTCCCTGTAACCTTCTTACATGTCTGCAGCGATACTTACAGGACAATGAGATTAGCAGCTCTTGAGTGTTCCTGTAAGAGTTCATTCAGGCGAACTTGGCGGTAACTCTGTGGACAACATTCAGATTTTGTGGAGGGCAGTTCTACCAGAATTATGAATGAGAATATAGCTTCTTCCCTCAAATTGAGGAGAAAGACAAAAGCCTCACTTTAAAAAATTACAATTATTTCATCCATATTTGGAAACTAATGATGTTTTAAAAACTCATGAGAACTTTTGGAAATACAAAGAATAAGACAAGGTTGTCATTGTGCAATAGTGGCTTATTAACTTCTAAGGTAAAAAACAAGCAAGGAGAAGACATGGATAATAATAGTAAAGAGAAGATGAGAATGGCCAGATCTGGGAACAGGTTTGAGGTAGAAGAAAACTAACTGAATCTTGATACCTAAGAACATAAATTATATCCTCATCTACATTGTTTAGGCTCTTCGAATATTTTATCAGCACAGGGGACTAGTTTCTACTAAAAAGTCAACCAAAGTCTCACTCAGAAAAATAACTATGTTGGTGACTTTGCATTGATTAGAGTAATATTTTTTATTATATTTCATTTGTTCAGAAATCAAGGCTTAGATGTATGATTTGCTCAATTATATGAAAAACCTTTGAGGCGCCTGGTTGGCTCAGTCGGCTAAGCCTCCAACTTCAGCTAGGGTCATAATCTCATGTTCGTGGGTTCAAGCCCCGAATCGGGCTCTGTGCTGACAGCTCAGAGCCTGGAACCTGCTTCTGATTCTGTGTCTCCTTCTCTCTCTCTGCCCCTTCCCAGATCATTCTCTGTCTCTCCCTGTCTCAAAAATATATAAACATTAAAAAAAATTTTTTTAAAGAAAAATCTTTGTTAGATCTGGGCAATTTATTATATACAGTTTATAAATTTTAGCTCAGAGGCTCCTGGGTGGCTCAGTTGGTTAAGCATCTGACTTCAGCTCATGTCATGATCTCACAGTTTGTGAATTTGAGCCCAGCATTAGGCTCTGTGCTAACAGCTCAGAGCCTGAAGTCTGCTTCAGATTCTGTGTCTCCTTCTCTCTCTGTGCCCCTCCCCCAACTTGTGCTCGCTCACTCTCTCTCTCTCTCTCACATTCTCTCTCGCTCTCAAAAGTAAGTAAATAAACATTAGGGGGAAAAATAGCTCAGTATTTTTTCTACTAAATTTGAAAGGCTTTAGTATCTCTTATTCTAATTTGTTTCAAGTTCAGCTCCTAATGTAGTTTATTTAAATTCTATAGTTTAGAGGTTTCTGCAATCCTTTTCCTTGAATGTCCAATGCAATTCAAATGTCAGTTCTTCTACTTAATTCTCTTGTCCCAGCCCTTTTCACTATCCTCACTATCACAACTTCATTCAGCTCAGGCCACATGGGGTAACTTCCATCTTCTGGGTTCTGCAGAAAAGTTCTCCGCTTTATATCCATCCTACAACATATACCTGATTTAACTTTCACAATCCATGTTCCAATTATATATTTTCTCAGATCCCTTTGTTAGTTTCCATAGCCTCATCAGGTTAAAATTTCTTTCTTACTGTGTTAAATTATGAGTCAACTACCTTGATCTGCTTTGCACACATATTGACTTAAATTATTTTAGACTGATGGGTATGTCTCGTGTTCTATAAAAATGAATTTGAAAGGAGACTTTATAATATATATCAATAATCTGGGTTTTTAAAAATCTTTTTTTAAAAAGAATTGATTTCATATTAAGAATGGAAACTACTTTCTAAATTCTCGTATCTAGTAATATGATTGAAAAACACTTGAAAAATGCAGAAACCCTGGATCTTGAATAATGAAATTCTATAACAGATACTGTTACTTCTTGATCATTAAGTCAACCGCTGTTTTCTTTTTCAGCTCGTTAGACAGTAAAGCAAAAATTAAGGAAGACAAGTCCTTACCTTTTCCTTGACTGCTTCCAGTTCTGCATCTGTAATTTTCCACGGGGTTTCTCTCTTTAATTTCTCAGCAGTTGTTAAATCTTTGCAGCTTTCATGGAGACGATATGGTTCAATCATCTCTTCAAAGACTTTCCAGCTGAAATTGGAATTATAAAGGAGGGCTCACAGTGGGAAACTAACTCATTATTTCACAGATACTCCAGGTATGACTGGCTCTGCTGGCTGCAGACTCAGAGCTGAATGTCATGCAAATCTTTTAAGAATTATCTTTGCAGGGGACTTACTGTGAGGAAGGCCATGGATATGGTACTGCCTCCCTACCCCAGGCAAGGCCTCAACATGTCTGAGGCCTTGTTAGCCTACTGGGTATTAGATCCTCAATATAAACGCACCAACACACAGATAGTAATTATTCTACAAAGTTGTAATGGAGACACGTTAGCCCATAAATAAGTTTCCATCTGCTTAACTGAGTCTCCATCTGCTTATTGTACAGACCGTATGGGAGACATGTATGGATTAATGCAGGAGATGAGCCAGGTTCCTTGGGGTGGGAGTGGGCGAGGAGGCCTGCCCTCACCTTCCGTCCATGCGGCCCTCCCCCTGCTGGCAGGGGGCCGTGCACAGCTAGAAGAAGAGTAGATTTAATGGTTACAGAGCAATGTGGATGTTTGCTGCACATAATGGAGCTTTTGTCCTTCTGATGTCTGCTGTTGCTCTCTGAGATTTTTCAAGGATTATTTTTTAGGTGCATGTTAGGGAAAAGAAAACAAAAATCAATAATATTTTAATGTCTAAAAATCCAAGGCCTTTTGAGAGCAATTAAGACAATGTTATTGAGCAGAAAAGTAGCAGTGGTGTCTCACAGCTGTGGACCGTTTTAAAACTTGCTGGAAAATCTCATTCTTGGCTTTTGTAAGAACTTCATAAGATTTTTTAAAATTTTTGTAAATGTTTTATTTATTTTTGAGACAGAAAGAGATAGCATAAGAGGGGGAGGGGCTGAGAGAGAGGAGACACAGAATCGGAAGCAGGCTCCAGGCTCTGAGCTGTCAGCACAGAGCCCGATGCAGGGCTTGAACCCGCAAACGTGAGATCATGACCTGAGCTGGAGTTGGAGGCTTAACCAACTGAGCCACCCAAGGGCCCCACATAAGATTTTTTAAAACAGTAGTACAAAACAAAGCTTGTAATTTACGAGAGTAGTTGTCCTCAGGTTGCTACTTTAAGGTGATCCCTAATATAAACAATGTCTTTTGATTTTCTACAATGTAGCTCACTTATAATTTAGTACTTTTGGAATGAGGGGTAACTAAAATCAAAGTGCTATTAGGTTAAAGAATTAAAATACGAAGGGTTGAGTTCAATGATCTCATCAGTTGCCCTGATTTAGGATTTGCAGATGAAAGTGCAGAGATTACAAAGGAAAATGTACCTGTGTGCTTTTGTTAGGGATTGAAGAGCTACTTAATGTAGTAGATTTCTGACACTTTGACTTATTTAGAATGGTAGACAACAATAGAGAATGACTGATACGCCTTATTATTCTTTCAACTACACAATACTTTTATTTACTATTCCTTTCAACAGTGCCATGCCTTCAGAGAACTTTGGCAGTAAGCTGTGCAATGGAAAGATCCTGGCCTGACAGAGAAGAGTCTGAGTTCTTAGTCCCACTCTTCCATTGTCCTCCTGGACCTGGATAACCTTGCCTATAAAAGGAGGTAATGATGGCTGCCCAGAGCTGGCGAGGAGGATTGGTGTGATAGCTAGATGTGATCTAGAGGACAGTGCTCTGAAAAGTGTACAGTGCCCTGTAAAACCATGGCATTCATTTTACTGAACAGTCACAGGACTGAGGTTAGCAACTGACTCTCTGCTTACACCCTCCATTTACTTATTTTGATCAGGATAAGTTTCTTTGCATCTCAGCCCTCGTGCTTACTAGAAAGACCAGTTTCAAAATAGTTTCCTAAGAAATGGAAGTGGAGTAGAGGTTGCTTGTTATCTTCCTGGTATTCATACTATGCCTCCCCCCTTGCTCCCAAATGTAGTTTGGATGGGAGTGACTCCATCCTCTGCATCGGCTAATCAGAACAATTCTATTCCTTCTACTAGAGCATTTGGCCAGGGTAGAAACATAACCCAGGCAAGGTTGATCAAGAGGTACCTAACATTCCATTGACCAGAGTAAGTGGCTCAGTGGCCCAGGCTGGTACAATCTGAATGGAGTCTATGATCTGAGTTCAATGACTGGAGAAGAGACAAACTTTCTCTCTCACTGAACATAAATGAGCAAGTATGCAGTCCTGGTTGCTACTGGCTGTCATCCTGTTTTTATGAGCTACGTCATTTTGATTGATGATTTTATAATGGAAGGTAGAGTAGAGATTATGGAAGAGAATTTGTCCTTGATTATAAAATTAAACTTATCGATCAAACTTTTCTTGAAAGCCAAAACATAGTTGGATTTTTCACTTATGTTTGCCAATAATTTCCATTATTCAAGTCACTATATTCAAGTCATTATTCAAGTCACTTGCACTGAAACATGCTAAGTGACATAATAGGTTATAGTGGGACTATATTTGCCCATTTATTTTGTCTGAACTCTTATGGTTCTTCATCTATGTTCATCTTTGACTTCTTCATCCTAAGGGTCATCCCTGAGCTGGCCATTCCCATCCTCCTCACTAGGTGATGCAAAGGTGTCTCAAGATTTCTATTCTGATTCTCATTAAATCTAATTTCTCTTATAAATGCTTTTTTGACTCTAGAATAGGCCAAGATTTACATGCTATTGTTTGTAAATGGCAATGAATTCAATTTTAAAAATTAACTTATACCTGCCCTGCCTTCTCCATCCTATTCTTCACAATAACAAAGTTTAAAATTTTTTTAATTGCAAAAGAAAAAATGTTTCCCTAAGTTCATAGAAGATTTCTTTTCTCAAATTAATATACCAGTTGTTTTGTGACCACTCTAGTAGCTTTAAACTAAATTATCCAGTTAATTGCTTCTACTTTCTCTTTAATTTCTATATAAAGATTGTTGTCTTCTTGGTCTATGGCTTTTAATTCAGTATATTCAATAAAAAATAAATTTAACCACAAGAGATTTTCAGTTTCTCTAGGCTCAATTATTTTCTCATTAACTTTGCTTTTATTTTCCCTCTCACCCTTTCCCAGCCATATTTATAATGTTTCTATGATGAAATATTTCAATCAAGACTTACTGATCCTTTATGAGTAGTTGAAAGGTAACTTAAGGCATTGAATATTAGCTTCCACCATGGGAATCATTGAAAAACTATTTTTGACATTGTGTGTCACCTGGTGATCACAAAAGCCCAGTGATGGAGAAATGATTATTAATGGTAGATAGGGGCTGCCTAGTTAAGAAAAGCTGAAGTTGAGCTGGTGCTCTAAGTGTTGGGCCCAGGAATCAGGGCTGCATCAACCTAGAGGAAGAGTTTTCTCAGAGGAGATGCCTTTTAAAAATGACAAAGGCCTCCACAAAGTAGGTTTAGAGGAAACATACCTCAACATACTACAGGCCATAAGTGAAAAACACAACTAATCATAAACTATTGTGAAAAACTGTAAGCTTTCCCTCTAAGATCAGGAATAAGATGAGGATGTCTACTCTCACCATGCTTATGAAACACGGTACTAGACATCTTAGCCACAGCAATCAGACAAGAAAAAGGAATAAAAGGTATCCAAATTGGTAGGAAGAAGTAAACTTTACTATTTGCAGATAACATGATACTTCATATCAAAAACTATAAAGATTCCACTAAAAATGACTAGAACTGATAAATTAATTCAGTAAAGTTACAGGACACAAAATCAATGTACTGAAATCCATTGCATTTCTATACACTCATAATGAAGGAACAGAAAGAGAAGTTAAGAAAGAAATCCCATTTAAAATTACACCAAAAATAATAAAGTATCTAGGAATAAATGTAACCAGGAGGTGAAAGACTTGCACTTTGAAAACTTTTAAACCATTAATGAAAGAAATTGAAGATGACACAAACAAATAAAACAATATTCCATGCTTATAGCATAAAAATGGACACATAGATCAATGGAACAGTATAAAAAGCCCAATACAAACCTATGATTATACAGTCAATTAATCTTTAACAAAAGAGGCAAAGATATGCAAAGACTCCCTTTTCAGCAAATGGTGCTGGGAAAACTGGACAACTATATACAAAAGAATGAAACTAGACCACTTTCTTATACCATACACAAAAATAAACTCAAAATGGATTAGAGATGTATATGTGAGATCTGAAACTATAAAAATCCTAGAAGAGGGACGCCTGGGTGACTCCATCGGTTAACGGTCCAACTTCGGCTCAGGTCATGATCTCGTGGTTCATGGGTTTGAGCCCTGCATCAGGTTCTGTGCTGACAGCTCAGAGCCTGGAGCCTGTTTTGGATTCTGTGCCTCTCTCTCTCTCTGCCCCTCCCCCACTCATGCTCTGTCTCAAAAATAAATAAACTATATTAAAAACTTTTAAAAAATGCTAGAAGAAAGCACAGGCAGTAATTTCTCTGACATCAGCCATGGCAATATTTTTCTAGATATGTCTCCTGAGGCAAGGGAAATAAATGCAAAAATAAACTATTGGGACTACATCAAAATAAAAATCCTCTGCACACTGAAGGAAACAATCAACAAAATTAAATGGGAACCTAGTGAATGAAAGATGATATTTGTAAATGATATATCCGCTAAACTGTTAGTATCCAAAACATATAAAGAACTTACACAACTCCACACCCAAAAAGTAAATAATCCTGATGGGTGGAAGACATGAACAGACATTTCTCCAAAGAAGACATACAGATGGCCAATAGACACATGAAAAGATGCTCAATATAACACATCATCAAGAAAATCCAAATCAAAACTCAATGAGATATTACCTCACACCTATAAGAATGGCTAAAATAAAAAACACATGAAACAGTAAGTGTGGTGAGGACAGGGAGAAAAAGAGATGCTGTGAACTGTTGGTGGGAATTAAAACTGGTGCAGCCGCTCTGGAAACGTATGGAGATTCCCCAATAAGTTAAAAATAGAACTACTCTGTGATCTAACAATCACGCCACTGGGTATTTTACCCAAAGAATACAAAAACACTAATTTGAAAGAATATATGCATCCCTCTGTTGATTGCAGCATTATTTACAATAGTCAAATTATGGAAGCAGCCCAGTGTCCATCAACTGATGAATGGATAAAGAAGAGGTGTATATATACACAGCAACATGGATGAAGCTAGAAAGTATAATGCTAAGTGAAATAAGCCGGTCAGAGAAAGACAAATACTGTATGAATTCACTCCTATCTGGAATTTAAGAAACAAACCAAACAAAAGGAAAGAGAGAGAGAGACAAACCAATAAACTGACTCTTAACTATAGAGAATAACCTGATGACGACCAGAGGCGAGGTGGATGGGGGATGGGTGAAATAGGTGAAGGAGGCTAAAGGTACCCGTATCATGATGAGTACTGAGTAATACATAGGGTTGTTGAATTACTGTATTGTATCCCTGAAACTAATATTACACTGTTAACTATACTGGAATTAAAATAACAAATTATCACAAAGGTACCAGGTGTGCTACCAGTTGCCATCTGTGATATTTACTGGATGATCATTCTCTGTTTTAAGAGAGGGTTACCTTTATGTATTTGAACAGATTTGCCAAAACCAGATACATGACTGTTTTACAAAGCAATATGGCATCAGTTATGGTGGAAGGCTGACGAGAGGAAAACAGCACTCCCAGCACCCCTCTTTTTGGTGGTGTTTTGTCTTCATACCAAAAGACATTAGTTGCAAAGACTCTTTTATTCCAAAATAAAGTGGATTTTGGTGTTTGCATCTTCCTCAAGACCTTGAAATATCAGAGAAAAGATCTCCAAAATTGTGAAATCTAATTCCTTTTTTTTTTTTTCCTGAGAAAGGGAAATAGATCTCTTCATTGAAGGATGGTGAGGATATGTAAGAAACACCAAATTAAAATGGCATCTAAAATCAAATTTAAGATCCAGAACAAAAGCAAAAATTCCTGGTCCTTTGTGTTTTACTACTCTCCATAATGCTTGCTGTCTGAAAAGAGAAAAAACGTGGCACAAAGTTCTGGGTTTGGTAAAATAAATTGTGTCTAGACTATGATGAGTACTCGAAGAATGGAAGGCATTAGTGGGAGAGGTACATTGATATTCTTCATGGTAGGACACGTATGCAGGGGTGACCACAGCAGCTGGGCAGAGACTAGCATGAAAGAAAGGGAAAGAAATAAGAACTTGAGTAGAGAAAACCAGACTGACGGGTATAGAGGCAAAGGATGTAGGAACAAATTAACCAGTAAGCACAGATAGTCCTTAGCTATGCTAAGACAAACAACAGCAAGAGGAATTTGGCTACAAGAAATAGATGACTAATTTTTGCCCAGCATTGAGCCAGAGTCTCTGGAAAATCCAAAGGCAGTAGGGGACACTGTGACTACCCTCCAGACAAGAGTAAATGGCCCTGTGCTTGCAGAGCTCTGGCAGGCTCTGGGCTGTTGCAAAGTCGCACATGCTAGGAAATCACTGTATCTGCTGTGTTATGAAATAGAATGCATCTCCACCAATCAGAGACATAAAGTGAGCCTGTTTGATCACATCACTGCAAATGCCAAGATGCAATGACTTAGGAATTAAAATTCTTCAAATGAAATGTGGGAGGCTACCAGAGATTACTACATGACAACCCAGTTCATATCAGAAAGTTAATTATATTTACCAAGGAGAATTATAACCTCTATTCTTAATTTTTCTTAAGTATTTAAAGCTGTAGTAACATAAGATTATAAGGCATTTAGTATATATATGATATGAAGACATATTCCATGGTAATGATCAAAATGAAGTCTGTCTATTATAGCTTTCTTATCACAATTAAGACGTTTTGGGGTGGCCTGGGTGGCTCAGTCAGGTAATTGTCAGACTCTTGGTTTTGGCTTCAAGTCATGATCTCGAGATTCATGTGTTTGAGCCCCACATTGGGCTCTGTGCTGGCAGTCTAGAGCCTGCTTGGGATTCTCTCTCCCTCTCTAACTGCCCTCCCTATTTCTCTCTCTCTCTCTCTCTCTCTCTCTCTCTCTCAATCTCTCAAAAAACAATTTTTTAAAGGTATTTTGTAAAACCATTTTAATTGACCCATAACCTTGGAGGAATCATGAATAGACTCAAATAACAGGAAGTTCAAGGTTGTTGTTTAGTCAATAAGAATGCATCTTATCTCTGGATGTTTTTCTGTTTGTTATTAAGCTCATCTAGGATAACAATAAATCAAAAGAAGGGAAGGGCAATAAGACTGGAGTGCAGAACGGGAACCCATCAAGAACTGCAGGTGAATGGAGAAATGACTGATGGTCAACAGAAATGAGAAGAGGTCCAACAGGCCACCGAGAACCTAAGCTATGCTGAGATCCTTGTGTCCCTTTGTAGTCTCAACCTTGAAGGCTCCACTCTGCACCAAATCAAATGTGTCAAAGTGCATCCAAATATTGATGTTGGGGTGCCTGGGTGGCTCTGTCAGTTGAGAATCTGACTCTCGATTCTGGCTCCTGTCATGACCTTGCAGTTTGTGGGTTTAAGCCCCACATCATTGCCCTGAGCTGAGCCTGCTTGGGATTCTCTCTCTCCTCTCTCTCTCTGCCCCTCCCCTCTGTGTATGCGCATGTGCTTTCAATCTTTCTCTCTCAAAATAAATAAATAAACTTAAAAAAATTTAAGTTGCATCCAGATGTAATCATAAATATGATTTTGGACTGTGAACAGTTGAAAACTTCCTATAACTGCTGAATTATCACCAGGTAGTTTATTCAGTATCAGCTATAATTTCCAGGCAATTTTCTTGCACCTCTGGGAACTCCTGTGAGAATATAACCTACAAACTTTTCAAATCCCATGGACTTGACACATTCAACAATTAACGAGGGTTGAAATAATGTCATGATCTGAAGATATTTAAATAACTATTTCAATTTTATCATTTAAAAATTTTAGAGCCAATACATTTCCTTGCCAGGCTTAAGTTTTAGGGGACCCCCTCCCCCAACCAAATTTCAGAGCTCAATGTGTTAGATCCTTAGTGCCTAAAAGTGAAAATGGCCAGGGAGGGTCGGTTCTGTCATTGTGCCAAGAAGACTCAAACTGTTTCCATCTTTTCTATCAGAGCCCCCGCCCCCCCCCCGCAGGATGCCCCACCAGGAACTTTACACGATGAAAGCTTGCCAACGACTGCTCCATCTAAAATAGTCTGAGCCTCTGCTTCCTGCTATTCTTGCACCACAGAAAGCAAAACAGGAAGGGCAGTTCTAAAATGCTACCTGACCCGTGTTTCAATAGGTCTCCCTCTCAAGCTCAACTTTACCATAAAACCTTTTTCTTCTGTCAGAGTTTATTTGATAGTGCGGCATGATTATCTGAAGTCCTTTTTTATTATATCTTATTTGGCAGTCACCACAGTGAATAGATAACATTTCTACCCCTTAATAATCAATACAGAAGAAAATGAGAGAGTAGCAGGGGTAAACAACGGATCTTGTTAAATGTTTCATACCTCTCTTTGTTTGGCTTAATGTTGATGTCACCGATGATATGGATATCTGCAAATTTTATCCTAAATTTGCTCAGAAGGGAAGCTATTCTGAAAATATAAGAGAAAAATAGTTTAACTGTTTTCGATCAAAGACGTTTGTGTGTAAGATATCACAAGCAGTCATGTCTTATTTCAGCCTCACTTTGAGACAAAGGCTGTGGTCAGTGTTTGATTTTCAATGCAGTGTGGTAAATGTGGACCAAGCAAAGGCCAAGAGAAATTCATGCAGGTGCAAACCCTGGAAAAAGAAAATCCAACTCTGCATTCTTGTTCTAAGTACGACAACACAGAGCTGTACATGTTTCCTCATCATTTGGAAAAAAGAGGGACAAGTTTTAATATTTCTGGTTATTATCTTGCTGATTCTTATAGAGTTACTGACCATGTACCGATGAACCAACAATTATATCATGTATATTGTAGGTTCTTTCCCAGGCAACTGAAATTTTTTAAATATAATTTCAAAGTTACAGAAAAATTGTAAGGACAGCATAAAAAAATCCCAGATCCACCAGCTATTTATCTCTTGCCCTATTTTATTTAACACTTTCCCCCCCTTATATATAGCTACCTCTGTCTACAAGCTTCATTCCTTATTTCTTGCCTTCTACCCACCCACCCACCTGCCCATCGGCCATTTAGAGTAAACTGCAGCTCTCAGGTCCCTTTCCCTCTAAGTACATGGATGGGTATTTCCTAAGAATGAGGACATTCTCTTATACAAACTGAGTACAATTTTTGAAAGCAGGACATTTAACACTGATGCCAAACTATCATCTAATCCACCGACCAGTTTTAAATTTCATTACTTGTCCCAATAAGTTAGTGGAGGCTTTAAGAAATAAAAATTATTATACAGAAATTATTGTAGCTATCATGTTACTTTCCATTTTAATATGACTCTCTTTAAGAGGAATTAAGTCTATGTCTATATCTATCTCTATATCTATATAATATCCTCCCAGAATGGAGGAAAAAACATGAAAAATTACTGAATAAAAGCCCGTCACTATTTTGTGATTTCTGTAGGGGCTCAGGACATAGTCCTACCATAAGGGACCAAGGGCTGCTCAAGGTCACTCTGCAGATTTCCACCAGAGACCTTTGGATGCACCACATTCTCAATATGCTTGCTGCCTCCTCAGCCACATGGCCGCTCCCTATGACAAATTAATGACTGTGAACTTACATGGTGGGCACTTATTTGTTTTTTAATGAAAAGAGCTTTCATAATGGAGGAGGGCACTTGTGGGGAAGAGCACTGGGTGTTATATGGAAGCCAATTTGACAATAAACTATTAAAAAAATTGCCAAACTGTTTTCCAAAAATTGAAAAAATTAAAAAAATAAAGAGTTTTCAACAATTATTCATTTACACTCTTTCAAACAACAGGCAAGAAATGGGGGACCCAGATATGTGCAGTGACCGTGACAAAGTCTTGCAGCTTTCTGCTGGCAGGGCTGGGACAAGGATTGGGTTCAGTCCTTTAGTTCTATTTTAAGTGTACTGTGCTACATGACCACCACAAATCAACAGGTCTGACCCACCCCCAAAGAAACTACTGAACACAAATTCCTTCGGACTTTTCGTTTCTTGGATACGTTTATTAGTCAAACCAAAACAAACATTATACAAGATAATGATACTCTCGCTCAAGACTTGAGATGAGACTTGTGTGTCAGATTCCCTTTTGAAAGCACATGGGGGCTCTCAGCATAAATCCACTGTGCTGGTAAAGTCTGTGAGCCCAAGCCTAAACTTGCAATAAAGCCCTTTGCTTTTGCATGGGGAAAAAAAAAAAAGAAAGCATTTGTAGCGGGGGATCAAGGGACATGAAGACAGTGACTATAAAATGTATGCAATTTATTGACCAGAAAACCAAGCAGACAGGAGGCCTATCACAGTGGCTTTACCTTTAAATCTGTTGCGCCTCAAAAGCACTTAAAGTTCTTAAAATTAAAGCATTAAAACAAAAAAACACCCCTAGTGTTCTAACACAAGAGTGATGAGTTACTTACGCAATTTTTTCTTCTTCAATGCGGTTGATCTTCCCTCCAACATAGATCCTTAATTTACAGTCTTTCCATTTTTTTCTGAGAGTCAAGATATAGGGGATAAGGAGTGTTAACCCTGAAGAAAGAGTAAATTATGACAGAAAGTATGAGCATATCTCACTGAAAGGAAATGAATACCCTTACATATTTATTCATTCCCACATTTGTTCCTCCTAAATAATTTAAAGCCTCTGGAAAACACAGAAATATTATTCTTAAACTGATACCGTTTTTATATACCTTCCCATGCAGTTTGTTAAATTTATCAACACAGTAATTCTGCTCCCTACTGTATATTCTGCAACTGTTTTTACCTCCATCATCAAACAGCCACCACACATCAATTGTGCCTTTTCCTTGCTTCTTTTTGAATTGGGTGCTGGCTTCCACCAGTTTCTGGTTGAACTCTCCCACATGCATCGACTGGATTGCGCCCATGCTGCTGTCTGTCATGAAAGAAAAAGTAGTACACCTATTGGTCTTTGGAAGAAAGAAACAAAATAACTTGCCGATAAATCTGTTGAGGAAAAGAGAGAAAGGGTCATGAATATGTAAGTGTTTGTGATACTTCCGGGTAAATGGCCAGCTATGAAAAGGGGAGCTAAAGGTGAAGTCCTACAGTAATTTAGATCATCTTCAGTAGTTCAAAAAAGATGGTTTTGGTTTTATGATTACAGTTTTCATTATAAAGCAGTGGATTATTTTCAAGTTCTCAGTAATCTCCAGGGTGGAATTCATTAGACGGGGAACAATGCTAAGTTATCTGATACAATAGCCAAAAGATCCCCATTTTTCAAGATTTCGGATAGAACACAACCATATTTTCAAATTTACTTGAAAGTAGAAAATGTGGTGATTGGTTCTCTGGAGATAAGCAATAGAATCAGAAGTATTTCTTCATCAGAGCATTCAGTGAGTACAGTTGGTATAAATTCCAGGAACGTCTGCATTATGACGGTGACTAGGGACCAAATGCATCTTAACTCTGACGCTTTGGACCTAATGTCGGCCTGACTTGCTCCTCTGTTTTCAAGGAGACTTGTGAAGCTAAGGAAAAAGCCATGGAGCTCTCTGAATCTTTATGAATGAGATGAAAAGGCCAGGGAACACAGAAAGACAAAATTCCTTTACTGGAATTATAGATAAGGGTGTGCCTAAAATACTTAAAATTTTTTTGATGCACTTTCCACTCTCCCAAGGATATATTGAAAGTCTACTAGGAAGGAGGCCAGTGTTTGAGCAGGAACCTCACTCCTGTTTGCCAGGAGAGGTTTTCATTGCTACACTGTATATATTATTTCTCATTTCTACCTCTTTTAAAGTTGTGACTTTATTGCTCTCTTTCAAAGAGATGATGTCAGCCAAGTGCTTAGAGTAAGGCTGACAGCCACTTCCGAGCCTCCTCTCTGATCTGAGAGGTTCTGAAGATGCTTTGTTCTGTCTTTCACACTTCCAGGTTTGGGGCCTGTCAGTTCTGAGGCCATTATCTTACATTGCTTCTATCTCCCTAGGACTGCGGAGGAAGAAAGTAAATATCTTTACAAAATGGACCAAACTCTGCCCCCACTTACATGCAAATCAAAGCATCATACAATAGTGCCTGGAGGTAGGGTTTGTCCTGATCTAGAACTCAAAAGAGTTGTCAACCAGCAAGAGTCCAGAGCAGTGAAGGGGCCTACTTATAAGCTGCGTTTGAAATTTTAGGTGTTGGAAATAAAACATAATATTGTTTTGCTTTTCTGAGCAATGAGACATGTTGACTTTCAGAGGAGTACCTCTTTGCCAAAAGATTTGTGATGCAGAAACAGGCTGCCAGAATAAATAATAAGCCGCTTCTCATAAATAAGAACATTGATGCTTCCCTCCTCTCCCATCAGCTGAAGAATAGTATTGGGCTATGACTTTTGAATTTTCCATTGCTTTTCCAGACGGTAACTAACATTGAAAAACTGAATGGTAGAGCAGCTTCAATGAATAGTTAACACATCTCATGAATAAACCAAATAATTGAAAAGGAAAGAAGATAGCATCTGGATGGTTAGATTCAAACACAATATTTTCCTAGACAATGTCATGTGAAGGTGCACAACATATAGTAGGCTTTGCTATAGCCCATGGAATATTACAGAAACCTAAGGGTACTTCTAGTCTTTGAAGGGGGGCAATGTTTACGTTTCATGTTATTCTATGTAAATATATGAAAATATTGTGTTATGGGTAAAATTCTGTCCTTAGGCTATAGTAGGAAAACAAGCAAACAGGACCAAACTTTTTCCAGGGTATTAGGAGGCCTCATTGAAGGACCTCTTTGAAAGAGTTCAAAATAACCCACAAGCCTGCTAAGTCACAATGTGGATGTTGCTATTTGATTTGAAAAGCCTCCCAGATAAATGATTTTTTTCTGGGCCTCATACCAAGCTATTTCAGTTAAGTATACGATTATTTGTGTACGTTAACATTTTAACTTTCTACCAGCAGAGGCCGCTGTGGACCTCATTAAACTCAAACCCACAGTGTTTCTGGAAAGAAAGCAATTTTCTATTTTTAAACAAGTCATAGAGTTGGATCACCTGTTTATAAATTTTACAAAAAGCTCTCATTCTGTGGTCTTCCATTCCTGGGGTGCATACCGGACATTCAGAGGTGAGTGTACTTCTCAGCTGAAATCTACAGGTAATTGGTATATTAAGGAAGTTCCTAGCCCAGAATTCTGGTTTGTGATAAAGATAGTTGCTTTTTTGAAATTAGGGTTCTAGCTGGATCCCTCATTTACCTGTACTTGTCATCCTTCAGTCTCCTTAAATGTCTGCAAGGTGTGCGTACGTGTGCGCGCGCCTGTGTGTACGGATAAACCCATTTGCGTATTGGTTCTTAAGTTTCTCTCCTCCTTTTCATTTTAACTAAGAAACATCTATTGTATGGCACTCAAATCTGCTTCAGCACGTTAGGACTCCCAAACCAAATATTATTATTTTAAAATTAAGGTTTTACAGTTGGATGGTACAAAGGGCTTAATGTTATTGATAAAGCACAACAGCGTCTACTTTTTATATGCACTATCGTCTCAAAAGAAATGCCTTTCAATTCTTAGCTACACTCAATGCCCCCAACACCTTAGATGCTGACTTCTGACCCCTATAGATACTTAAGCAGTGGCTCATTTCATAATCTTTCATGTAAATTTTAAAAGTACTTACCTTTCTTAGGCGTTGGCTTAGTAATGTTCAACTTGCTAGCTTTTTTAAACAAGCCTCGGATGCCTCCACTTCCTTCTTCACACTCGTTATCTTTGATAGTGGCTTCCAAAGCCAGCCTCTCCTGCTCTAATTTCTCTAATTCATCTAATGAGAGAAGACAAAAATCACTTACTTCACTCAGTGACAAAGTTTCTAGGAGCAATATTATAGCTCTTTTTAGCTTATTTTAATATAAAAATAGTGTATATGCCATAAAGTTAACATCATATGATTTTCCAAATGATTATTAAAATGTAATATATATCAGTAAATTATATTCAGAGAGTAATAACTAGCTTGGAAAAATAGCTCTATGTGTTGTTATAATGCGTGAAGTCACTACGTTTTTATTTGTAAAGGCAAGGGAGGTTATTTAATGACATCTTTATTCACTTCTGGCAAAACCAAAAAGCCTGATCCACTGTACATAAGATATTGTACACTGTACACCACTGATTTACTGACCTAAACTACTGCGTCAGGTATTTTACAAGTAGAGGTGACAAAATTACCAAACTGTGCTGGTATATAGCAGGCACACGACAATGCCTCCTGAATTGCAATGTAAAACTAGACGGCAAGAGTTAAGGGAAGGTAACCAAACCCTATAAAGGCTTATATGGGCTCTGAATAGAAACTACAGTGAAAAATATCCACTAACAAGTCTTTCTGATAGGTAAAACACTTTCCGGAGTGAGTGACCAAATGAAAGAAAGAACCGCTGAAGTTTCGATGTGCCTGAGTTCAAATTGCTAAGAAGGGTCTCACAACACTCAAGTCCGGAACAGGAGTCAAGCTGTGCAGCTTCATGTCCAGGGCTTTGACCGGCTATCCAAGCTTTGATGTTGCATCTGACTGCCTTTTACCTTTTTTGGATTCTGATTGGGATGAAAAATTCCTAGCTCCCGTGTAATGCCCTGCCTCCCTCTTTGACCTCAACTTACATCAGGTCAGGGTAAGTACAACTTTAATAGCAGTCCTGGGACACAGTGCTTAAAGAATGATCAACATTCTTGCTTACAGTGGTCAAGGTGGCCTCTTGTCAGATCCGCTCATCTTCTAGCTTGCTGAGAACAGAGCCTTAGAAAATGAGCAACGTTCCGAGGAACAGAGTAGAAAACCTAGATTCGGTGTTACAAAACACTGGTAGGGCTTCTGTAAATGTCAACCCTTGGAGCCTGTTGCCTTATCTATCTGGGAAGCGAAGCTATACAAACTCTAGATTTATCAATTATGTACTAACTAAATCTGTCAGGATGGTCACATCCCTAGACGGTGCTGTTATTCAGCTACACAGAATTGTCTGGCCTCTTTCCAGGTCTTAGCAATTAATCTTTTGCCAGTGGCATGAGATTTAAGGTCAAATCACCCATGTGATTTCCCCAAAGCTTAAAAGGTTCTCAAGATCAGCAGCTATAGAAAATCTGAGAAATTAGACTGATGGTATTAAAGCTCAGACAGGAGTTGCTTACCCCTGACTTTGGAAAGGTGAACACAGGCCACATTGCACTGGAGGTCATGACCGATTACAGCTGTGCTGCTGGCTTTATGTGACATTAAGCAAGTCATTGACTTTTCCTATGCCTCTGATTTCCTATCTGTGAAATGGAAAATTGTAACCCTTCCCCTTTCCCACTCTTGCAGCTTTGTGAAAAGAATAAACAATGGTTTCTGCATGGTGCTTTGTTGCTCCTTAAAGACCAAAGCAATGAGCATGCTCTATAGGCAGTGTATTTAATGCAACTTCTGGAAATGGGCTTAGTCATGCAAAGCAAATTGAGTATTTTGAGAAGCCTGGGAGTTATTTTAGCAGTTACCATTTATTGCACAGTCTTTGGGTGCCAGGGATTGTGCTTCACATTATTCCTTCCCAAATGCCTCTTGAGATAGTTGGTGCTATTATTATCCTCGTTTTGTAAATGAAGAGACTGAGGCTCAGGAAAGTTAAGTGATTTGTCTCATGTCACCCAGAAAATAACAGGGTTCCAATTCAAAGAGGTCTGCTGGACTCCAGAAATGCATGCTTCCCTCTATGACGACCTCTTGTTTTTTGCTCATTACTATTATTTCAGACGTGTTCCTTTAACCTCCAACTCTTCATCGTCAGGCGGACCCAAACACTCTCAGGCACGTGGTGTGATGACAGGCTAACTGCCCTACGCTATCCCTCAAATGTACCATTTAAAGGGAGGACCCTGCAGATGCAGCTATAGCTGACAGGCTGCCCCAGACCAGCGGCAATGGCAGCCATCACTGCCCTGGGTCATGGCCCCCTGGCTATTGTCTGCCATTTAAGGTGCTGTAGGGGTCAGCTGCAGGGTCACCTACCCTTTGTAGTCACCCAGAAGGTGCATATTTGTGAGCATCTTTGGGGGCAACTACCCGGGCCATGCTGGGGAACGGTTTCTTTTGCTTTACTTTTTTGGCAGGCTCCAGCACACCCAGCGATTAGATGCTAGCTGCCACGTTCTTTGTCCTCTAGTTTGGACAAAGGAGGAAAGAAGATAAATCCTCCTTTGTAAGAGTCAGCTGGCTGAGTGAACTGGGAGCCGCTCCAACTATTTGCTCAAAGGTATGTACACAGCCCATCCTGGACGGAGCAAACTGCAAAATCCCAGGCCCCAGAGACAAAATCAGACTTTGCTTGAATGCATCAGATTCAGCAGTCCTCTCGAAGACAACAGAGGCCGACAGAGTCTGTTCTGAGGGCTAAAATCTGCTTGCTTGGCCATCTTGGATTTTCAGATGCACGTAGTGGTCGGCTCACTTGCATGAGTGACAGTGACTTTGCAAACTCTTATTAGAGTTAATTCTTAATTATTCACTTTGTAGGTGATCTAAGGCCGCCTCCTGTGTGGGCCATCCCTTTCTAATTTCAGTGCTAAGCAGAAGTGACAGTTTGCTTATCTGTTCTGAATTATCTATCTGGTGTACAGCTTGCCTCTGTTTGCATGCGAGTCGAAAGTTGACTTTGTCAAAACATTTTAACAAGAATACTGGCCAGCTGACTTGTGGAAGGGAACCATTGTACCATTGGCCACAAGGGAGTGAGCCAAGGGACGATGAATGGAGAGATATAAACGGATTTCCACGAGCACGACAATAAAAATTACTCCTTCCCTCACAACTGCTTCCGTCGTGTTCAGGATTCACAAAGCCCTTTCCACATTGTCTTTTATTTGATCCCAACACCAGTACGGGGATGTAGGCAGAGCTACTGGCATTCTCCCCATTTTACTGGGAGGGAAACTTGCACACAGTTCAAGTTCAAGGTTGCACACGGGTGATGTGAGCCCCCTGCTTCCAATTCTAGCTCCCTTGTTACCATCCTTCCTCAGCAACAGGCCCTGACCGCCAATAGCTGCCTGTTAAAGAAATTCACAGTCTGCGTTTTTTTAGAGAAGCCATCCCTAAATCTCTCAATTAAAGAAATTTTTATGATGCTCTATATTTCCATGATACTCTGCTTCAAACTTTATTCCAGTAGCCATAACTGTGTGACCTGGAATAGAGTTTTAAGATGCACTTGTTTTTTATGCCCTGGAGACTGCAAATTCCTGGAGGGTAGCTTATTTCATACTTCATCACCTCCATTTATTGAGGGTTTATTTTGTGCCAGGTACAATGCCAACCACAATATCCTTTAATATAAAACAATACATCTGTGAGCTAGGTGCTGTAATTATTTCCATCTGAAAATGTGAAAAGTGGGACACCGAGAAGATGAGTCATTTGACTGAGGTTACACAGCCAGAAACTGTCAAGCTGGGATCTGAACCTGAGCCCAACTGGTTTCAAAGTCTATGCTTAGACTTCCTCTACTGCCTCTCACATTCTTAGTGTGCCCAATCCTCCCTGCCAGTGCCTACCACCATGGTTTACACTCAAGAATAGTTCGCTTGAATAAAAGAACAAGTCAGTGCTATTCAACACAGTTCAATACAGCTGAAAGTGTCTCTAAATTTTTTTTACAGTTTTCCATATAACACCTAAAAAAATCTAGATCGCTTCACAAATTTGCATGTCATCCTTGCGCTGGGGCCATTCTAGTCTTCTCTGTATTGTTCCAATTTTAGTGTATGTGTTGCCGAAGCAAGCACTCTAATTTTTTTTGTTTTATTTATTTTTGAGACACAGCGTGAGCAGGGGAGGGTGAGAGAGAGAGGGAGGGAGGGAGGGAGGGAGGGAGACACAGAAACTGAAGACAGGCTCCAGGCTCTGTGCTAGCTGCCAGCACAGAGCCCGACATGGGGCTCAAACCCACGAAACATGAGATCATGACCTGAACCAAAGTCAGACACTTAACTAACTGAGCCACCCAAGCACCGCTGAAAGCATCTCTATGATGGAAGGAAAACAAGTGAATAGTGGTCAGAGATGAGCAGGTGTAAAGAACTGTTTGTGTGTGGAGGGGGCTATAAAAGACAATGTTGAAAAGAAGTGGGGTTAATGCCATATACAGAGTCACAGAAAGAGGGCCTAATAGGGGCTGTTGGCACAAACCAGGCTGGAATGTCACAGATGGTAGGGCAGGCGGGACGGATCAGAAGAATGAGAGGCAAGGAAAAGGATTTTTCCTTGGAAAGGAAGTTTCCCTGGAAACAGGATTTGAATCTCCATAATAGATAATTCTATAGTCTATTACAATTTATAAAACCATAATGTGCAGGCCCGCGTGGGCAAGAGAAAGATTAAGAGTCTGCCTTTCTAATGTTCTAATGATGTTCTAATGATGGAAGAAAAACTTAGGCCTTTCTGTTCTCTCACTTGAGTGGGTTTCTAACCAATTCCTCAGACATAGTCCCAAACAATTCTCATGGAGAGAACAAAGAGTGACCCTCTGTTCCATGTCTTCATGCAAATGTCAAAACCCCTTGAACAGTAGTTACCCATTTTCAAGTTCTTTATGAACTGATTGTATGATAACCAACCGGACAGACTGTAGTTTGAAATCCAGTTGTCAGATTCCCTCAAATGTTCTATCCCCAGTCTTTTTTTTTTATAAAAATGTTTTCAGAAATAGGCATGAGTCTACACATTATGATTCACTTTGAATCTCAAGGATGGAGAACAGTCAATTATCTGACAGCAGAAAAGGGGGCAGGGAAACCCACTAAGGAATCGCATCACCTCCCACTTTACAGCATCTTTCTCTTTATTAATTATTAAACTACGATTCTTTCCTTGGTCAATCAACTCAAAGCCGTAAATGCTCACATGAATCAACGTGACTTACCCGAGATGAGGTCTCATTGAATTGAAGGCAGGAAGCAATCCTGCAGTGGTAGTCTTCCAATCAAGTAATTATTTACTACCCTGCCATCTGTCTTTATTTTGCTTAGCTACTCCATCAGACACAGCAGAATCCCCATGCTCTGAGATGGTCATAAATCGTGTAGTACTTACATGGAGCACTTGACCGCAATATATTGTGAATCACGTTTCATCATTTTATTCCTACCAGTACAATTTGGACTCTTTGTTGTAGTTGGCAAACTTGCTAAATACCCCTGGGAAGTAGACAGTATGAAATATTGCATTTTTTTGTGTTGTCAGGCAGTAAATTAATTTATTAAGAGAAGCTATCAGCTATCAGTATTGGATGAGTTGCTGCAGTGTACACGTTGGAATGCTATGAGCATCGATCTTATTTATATAAAAAAGTTATTCTCCTCACATAAGCCTGTGACACTGTATAGAAATAATTGTCATTAGCTGGTAAATTACCTATAAAGCTGATTTCTATTCACTGCTTTATTAACTACAGTATATGGGCACTCTGAATTGCTAATATTTCCTTTAAATTATAATCTGTGATGACACTGTGGTGCCTGTGTTGGAAAAGCTATGATGATAATCATTAACATAGTGTAATGCAATACTTAAGATTTATCAGGCTCTTATTAAGCCCTATATTACAGTATAATATAATGAAACGCAAGCTTATTTCTTCCAATTCAAAATCTAATATGAGGGTGGTGTCATAAATTACATAAACTTCAAAACAATGCATGGAAATGTGGCATAAAGTTAATTTCTATCATTAGGCTGTTGTTTTTCTGCATGTTCTTCATGTATTTGTATAACACTTTTTTGTTTACCCTAGATAATTGGTACTTATAATTATTTTATTAGCATCCAACTGTATTTTTCCCTTCTTGACTAAGAAACAAATATTTCAAACATCAAAGTTGATATAATTGGATACATCCCTTGGGAAATTAAAAGGGGATGTAGTTCACTGCCAGGATTTTTTCAGAAATACTACAAAATTTGCTTGCTGTATTGCCTTACAGGACTGAATTGATGGTGCATTTTGGTGGATGCGGCAGGAAGGGATGGGAGTGATATTTTCCAGCTACATCATGTCTTTCAGCTTGAGGTGATCAACATAACATACAAAGCAGATGTGTAATCTTAGGCATTGTCCTCTCTAGATCTCCTTCTTAAAAGGTAGACTGGCAGTTTCAAACAGATACAGGTTTGAATCTTACCTCTATCAATTGACAGCCTGGTGAATCTTAAGTAAACCTCAATTTATTAGCTGTTTGGGGGCAGGGGCAAAGATAGTACTTTCTTCATAGGGTAGTGAGGATGACAAATGTTATAATACATGTGAACATGAAGCATAACATGCTAAAGATGGTTAGGGGCACCTGGCTGACTCAGTAGAGCATGCAACTCTTGATCTCAGGGTTGTGAGTTCAATCTCTATGTTGGGCATGGAGCCTACTTTTAAAAATGTTGGCTCTTATTGCTGCTAATGTATTAAATTCTACTAGAAAAAAATATATAAATTAATTATGAACACTAAGAATTAGTATATCCTTCTGCAGTAAAAGATCCATAAAAGAGAATAGGGGCATAAAAAAGGAAGCCCGAAGGCATCAAAGATCTCTCTGCTACAGTTTTGCATAGGACAGAGTCTCAGTTGTATCTTTTAAAGCTCTTCATACATAATCATAGAGTATATATATCACATAGAGGTTATCTATACTATATAAATGCTTATCTTCAACTTCTTTTTCTTTCTCCTATCCCTTCTAATACACCAGAATGGCTGCATCAGAAGTTCACCTAATCCTCTTACATTGCCTTCTGTTATGAGGAAGACAGTCATACATGGCCAAATAGAATCTGAACCATCCGGCCCTGGCACTCTCAAATCCTTTGCAGCTTTTCTTTCCTGCTGAATCAACCCAACAAAATCCTGATCCTTCTCTACCTGGAGACCAAATGTCATGAGAGAAAAATGGGACTAGAGAGCTTGCTCCACCTTCAAAGAGAATTGAAACCATGGTACACAATCTTTCTCAATTTATCACTCTACCCTTACAAATCTACATACCTAATAATCATTCCTCAACCCTGTTTACTCTAATTTTAGAAGATGAAGGTTTTTTTTGTTTTGTTTCAGACCAATTCTTCCATCCATGGCCTTCCCTTGATTCATCCTATTCCTCCAGAATCTTACTCCATGGGTCATCCCTTTTTTTCACTTCCCATTATCTTGAGCCCATTTCCTCAGTCTGAAAATAAGACCCTCTCTTCCATCGTAAGGTTGATGGGTCTTCCTCTGGTAAGTCTCAATCTCATTCCTCTCCTTCTCGAAGTGGTGGGCCACATCCATATTCTCTGCTCTGTCATCTCAGATTCTCTTCTCAACCCATTCCAACCCAGATCCTGCCAACACCACTCTACAGATATTATTTTCACTCGGATTATCTGTACTGCGACAATTGCATTTCATTCATAATCTCACTGGTATTTCCAGCTGTATTTGACAATGTTGAGGATTCTTATTTTGAGCACCCTGTTCCCATGGCCTGACACCACAGAATCCTGGTGCCTTTATCTTCCTGAGTGCTCCTTTCCTGCTTCTTCTTCAGGAGCTTTTTCCCTGTACCTCAAGGCTCTTGACTACACACACTATTTGGATATTTTTCAGTGTCACTGTTTCAAGTTCTACCTGAACTATGATGTCTCCCACATCAATCCCCTCAGGTTGCCACAACATATACCACAGACTAGTGTTTAAACAATAGACATTTACTTTCTCATAGTTCTGGAGACTAGAAGTCCAAGCTAAAGGTTTTGGCAGGGTGGTTTCATTCTGAGACCTCACTTCCTGAATTATAGATGACTGTCTTCTTCCTTTTCTCTGTGTTTGTCTGTGTCCTAATCTCTTTTCATAAGGACACCAGCCACATTGGATTAAGGCCCAACCTAGTGATCTTATTTTATCTGACTTATCTCCTATCTCTAAATGCAGTCACATCCTGAGAAATCAATTCACCACGGAACTCTGGGGGAACATAATTTGGCCCATAACATCTCCTAAATCTGCATCTCAAGCTCACACTTCTCCTTTAAAACCAGGACTATCTAACTGCCTATTGGGCATTTCTGGTAGAATTTCCCACAGGAGTGTGTTTAAAACTGAACCAGGATATTGACTTCATTAAATCCACTCTTCCTTTTGTGTTTCCCATTTCCAGAGGCAGTACCACCATGCATGCAGTCAGCCACAGGGCCACTCTTCACTCCTCCCTTTTTCACAGCCAACCAACCCCCAAATATTGCTCTCTGTGTCTTCAAAGTACTCCTGTCCTTTCCTCTCCATCCCTAGCTCCAGTTCAGGCTGTTTCCTTCTCTGCCTTTGATTATTACAAAAATCTTTTTGTTTCTGTTTCCATTCTAGCCCCTGTAACCGAAAGAATATGAGATGTAAATCCAATTTGACCACATTATTCCATCACTTAAATCTCTTCAATGGTTCTGCACTTTCTGCAGAATATTTTCACACTTTTTAATATGAAAAATGAGGCTTTTAAAATCAGGATCTTATATCAGCAGCCTCAAATTTCACTATTATCTGCTTCATACTTCCTACTTCAGTAACCTGAATCCACTTTGGGTAGCCCATATACCCCATTCTTCCAGAATCCTGTGTATTCACACCTGTAATTGATGCTCTCCTCTTTGCCAGGAATGCTGTTTCCCAAACTCACTTCTCTCTCACCCAATGTTGCCTAGTTAACTCTACTCGTCCACTAGATCTCAAATCTAAGAAAGACCTCTTGGACTAAGATGCCCCTATCTCTTCCCCATTATATTCTACTAATATACTTATTAGCACACTAATTAGTTTTGGTCTACCCAGCACATCCTTTACACCATGCCTGGTACACAAGAGACACTCACAAAGTATCTCTTTGTTTAAGTGTTGGTCATCAGTGGACTCTATTTTGAAGTTCTTCTGAAGAGATAAGTCATGAATTAGTGCCCTGTCCTAATATTTCAATGACTATGTAGATGTGCCCTTTATTTCATTCATAAGTTTAAACATAAGTTATAACATAAACAAGTTTAAACATAAGAGGGTATGTTTAACATCTTAAGCTTACACAAGTGTACTGGGGACCTGGGGACCTCAGGCAGTTGAGCGTCCACCTTCACCTCAGATCATGATCTCGTGGTTTGTGCGTTCAAGCCCTGCATCAGGCTCTGTGCTTGACAGCTCAGGGCCTGGAGCCTGTTTTGGATTCTGTGTCTCCCTCTCTCTCTCTCTGTCCTTCCCTCGGTCACACTCTGTCTCTCTCAAAAATAAATAAACATTAAAAAAAATACCAACGTATACCAAATCTTCTAAAGGGAAAAAACAGAGTTACTAATCTGAATTAGTGTTTCTGCCTCGGACTTAGATTAGTGGTTCACAGCATGATACATTCAGGCTAATTTCCATGTTGGCTGCAAACCAGATCATAGGCTCTTAAAAACAAAATACATGGTTTTTTAAGGAAAGAATTAATCTCTATTTTCTCAAACATCTTGCAGAAATTAATTCCACACTTTCTTTTACCAAAGGTGTTTATTTTCAGTGATGCTGGCTTTGTGGTTTTGGGATAAGAAGAATAATTTATGACTGCCCTGGATTATTCTATACTTCTGCTTAGCAGGACAAAGGCCATTTGTGTTAGCAATGGCAAAAACACTGGGGAAGTGTATACACCTAAAGTCAGCACAAGAACGTAAGCTCCATCATTAGGGGGTTTTGTCTGTATTTGTGCACTGCTCTACCCTCTGCACCTAGAAAAATTCCAGGCATGCCGTAGGTGCTCAATAAATATTTGTGGCTTGAATAAAGAAAGTACATACCTTGCACTTGAAGAACCTGAGAGATGTCAAACCCTTGGCTGATTCTGACTATGACCACACCAATCTCAAAATCAAACGCATCGCTGAAAGTGGAAGCAAAGTGGTTAGTGATTTAAATGACTCTTTTAATCCTGAGGTTTTGCACTAATAATAGGAGAGTCTAAGATTCTCAATTCTAAGTTTTTAACATAACTAAACTATGAAAATTCACTTTAGAATACAGACAAGAGCTGATTCATTTTCTGTTAGTTTGTTTTTCTCCCTTTATGCCTTTTATAAATGTATTCTGGATAAAGGTAACCAATCCATTTACTCTGGAACCAATTATTCAAATAATACTGTCACCTAGAATTTTGATTAAGAGCTTGTTACATGCTTTAAAAATAATTGTTTCTTTTCTAATGTAAACAAAACTGAAATATTTAGAACAGAGTTTCCAGGCTTCAAAAACCCTTTGAAATTATCAGCCAAATCCCTACTAATGGAGAAAGAATCCTACAACATTTCTGACATCACGTGCCCAGTTAAAAATATCTCCAGTTCCTCTGAGGAACTTTCACCATTGACTTTGGGGAGACTGTTTGAAGCCATGCTTTTACATGACAACCCAATGCGGTTGGCTGTTGTGACTTCTCTACACTCAATCCAGTAGAATTATATTATCTAGAAGGAAAAGAAAGGCTCTTTCTTTTATCTTTGTTCTTGTAGAATATTTTTCTTTCTACTCCTAAAAATGGACCAACCCAATTAGTACTTTGAGTTCATTAAAAATTTTCTCCTTGGGGATTCCTTTGTTCAGTCTCAAATGGATGTGAAACCTAAGACCCTTTCCGTTTATGGTCACCCTCTACCAGAAATCATGCAGTTTGTGATTGTCTTCCCATAGCAAGCAGATTTCTAATAGCCAAAGTGAACCTGAATTTTCAAAAAGTGATATGAATAAATTCATTGTAATATCAGTATCCATCCAAAATTCAATCTGTAAATGATCTTCACTTAGCAACATAGACCTGCAAAAGTTGCCACAAAATAAATTCCTGATAAATCTGGTTTCTAATTGTCCTTCATTGTAAAAAGGAGACAATGTGTTCCACAAAAAATATTTAAGTTATTTGCTAGGCAGAATAATTTTAGACACCCCTCCCTAAGGCCCCCAAGACATTCCATTCTAATCCCTGGAACCTGTGAATATGTTACATTTCATGGCAAAAGGGACTTTGTGGATATGATTAGCTTAAAGACTTTGAGATGAGAAGATTAACCTGGATTATCTGCAAGGGTCCAGTGTAATCACCAGGGTCCTTAAAGTGCATTTAAGAAGCAGAAGAGGAGGTCAAGGCAATGTGGTACAACCCATGAAGAGCTTTGAAGATGGAGGAAGAGGGCCATGAGCAGTGGACTGCTCTACAACCTAGAAAGGGCAAGGTGAGGGATTCTCTTCTAGAGCTTCCAGAAGGGAAGACAACCTAGCCTACACCTCAATTTTAGCCCAAAGAAAGTGTCAGACTTCTAGCTTACACATCTGTAGGCTATTAAATTTGTGTTATTTTAAGCCACTAAGTTTGAGGTGGTTTTTTTATGGCAGCCAATGAAAATTAATACAGATTTGTATTAAAATTAAGCCATACCTAAGAATATTATAAACATTTAAAATCTTTTATCCAAAGAAAAATGATAAAGCTCTGTATTATTGTAATAATGCCCCCCATGTTAACAATACTACTATGGCTTACTCTAACTCACAAAACCAAACAAAATAGTTAGAAAGGGAAATATAATACAATATGGCTGTCTGTCTTCCCTTCTATATTGGCCTCACTGCTGTGGTAGTAAGGTCATTTAACTTTACTAAGTCAGCTAAGTTTTATACTAGTACAAATTTGAGCCACCTTAACACCGAACTTTACTACCAAGAAGGCCAATTATTAACTTGATATAAAATCCAGAAGCCTCCTTGGCCTAATATTACTGGGTTTGATTATTTTGGTTCCTTTGGATTTCTAGAATGCTTGGGATGGTAGGTACATTGGAAGGTGACCCCAGATAATTTCATATCAATTAATAGACACTTAATGACTGATGGTTTACATATGTCTTCTATTTGCTTCAACACTTTTCTTCCCAAAGATGAAGATTAAATTTCTTTCCTCTCCATCTCCCTTTTTCCCCCAGTGGTAAAGATGAAATTTTACTTTAGAATCTGGATAACAGAAAGCAGATCTAATCTATTTCCAAGAATGGTCAGCAACTGTGTTTCTAAATATATCAAAATGCTGGTTGGTGAACATGGTAAAACTCTACCCTGATCACCTGCTTTAGCCTTAACCTACTGAACTTAGGGTAACACCAGGGGCTATGTGGCAGCATGTGGCATCCAGGCTTTATGCCTCTGGAAAACACAGTTCAGGAGAATGCATTTAATACACAAGTTCCCCATGTTAGGAGGACTGTTAAGTGAATTTGGTCAGTAAATGCATAAACATTTCAGAAGATAAAAATTATTTTCTTATGCTTCTTTTCAATACACTACAACTAGAATGCCTTTATAATGTTCCTTAAATCTCCCCCAAATAATGATAAATACAATGCTCATTCTAGCAGGGGCCAGGACATAGCCTGGTATAAGAAGCACTGTGTATATATGTGCTTGTTTTGAAGAGCTGAGGATTTTGTTCCTTTGTATTACAGACTTTTAAAGTTCAGCCAGACTTCTCAAGGCATATTCTTTACCCTGTTGCATGGAATCAGAGCAAAGTCAGACTCCAGACAGGATGTCTTCCATTTTCAAAGCTGTTGACAAAAGATGGCTGGTAGCATAGCTAACATTGCCATCCTTGAGACAAATCTGGCTAAACATTTTCAAGACTGGAAGAAAGGCTTAGGTTTCTAGCATGGTTACTAAGCATACTCTGAGCCTTTCCGTATGTGTAGAATTCATTTCACTTATGCAGAAGAAGGAACCACGCCAGGTAATCCTTCCGCTATATGTGTACTATTGAAGACAGCATAGCTTTGTGGTCATGAGCTTAAACTTTGAATTTGAATAGTCCTGGGCCGAAATTCCAGCTGTGTCACAACTGTCATTTTCTGCATGTTCCTTAATTTTTAATGTCTGCATCTCTACTTATAAAATGGGAACAGTATCAGCACTTACTTGAAATTCTTGTGGGAATTAAATGGGATAATTTGTGTTAAGGACATTAGCCTGGTGCCTACTTAGTCTTTTAAAGACTATCATTATTACCTTTGTCCCAAGACTTTTCCAATGTGTAGATATTGGATGTCAGGTCTCATTTAAAACTCACTTTTTGTCCTTAAACCAACCCAGAGACACTGATACATGAAAGTCTCATGTCAGCAAAGAGGGATCTGAGGCTCAGCGGTAGCAAACTCCTTATCCAGCGCTCAGAGGAGACAACGGCTGAACTGGACACACCAGCCAATCCAGGATTCCAGGTGTTTTGAAGGAACACTTCCTTCCTTACCTAGATGTCCTTTGCTGTTAATCTTATGAATACGTTTTAAGGCTGCAACTCTTAATAATTACCTTTTCCTTTGACACCAAGTTTCCTCCACCCTGCTTCCTCTGACCCTATTATTGGCAGTGTTTCTTTCACTTTGGTAAAGAATTCAGAATACCAGGGGAACGTCTTCTTCTCTGGCAATTTAATCTGGTACAACAGCACCTGTTATGTACTGCCCTGGTTAGTGGTTTGTAAACAAGAACACGTCCTGAAAGCCATCACTTACTGTATGATTCCCACATAGTTCTCAATCTCTGTCAAGGGAGCTTTCCTCCAGTTTTTTTTATATCCGATCACCAGAGTGTTGGGTTTCATTCTTCCTAAGCCCGAGGCCTAAACAGAGGAGATAAACACATGGGCAAGCCTTTCCATGCCAGGAAACTACCACCGCAAATGAAAAATAATGTCCAAAAGAGCACTGAAGTAATGTTCTGAAGATTCTGAAGATTAGATTACATTTTAGTGCATGTCCTTCATGCCCGTACCCAAGCATAAAATAGAAAGATTAGTTCTAAATCATCTCAGCCATAAATGGATTTTAGATGACAGAAATGTAGCTTTTCTAAATTAGCAGTCATTTGCATTTCTTCTGACATACTCATTAAAATGGTTCAATAATTTAAAATCAAGTGAGGGTCGGCTTAACTGTTGGCATGCGTGTTGTAACTTAGTGGTTCAAAGCTCATTTCCACCTGTTTTATCCATAATGTCATTAGCAATAAAATCCATGTTTGGAAAATTCTTAGGTAAAAGATCACTGAAACTTGTACTTGTATTACTTATTGAAGAGTAACGGAGCTATGTCTCCAGGACCTAATCCTCTTACATGACAGTATCATTAATAGCCATCTTCCATATCAGGTTTCACTCCCCCCCTTTAGATGACAGGATATGGCTTCCAGTTAATTAAACTTAATTTGGCAATATTATTGAGCACCTATTAATTGCAAAGTGTTATGTCAGGTGCTGTGGAAGAGCAGTGAAGCATATTCTTTGCTTTAAGGAGCTTGGAATAAGGTGAAGGAGGCAAGGTACACACAAGTAATTTTAATTCAAGTGCACACGCAGTAGGAACTCCTATGGAAGCCTAAAGGAAGAAAACTTGAATTCTAGCTGCATCTTCACGGATGGCTTCAAAGGAAAGGGACATTCATTCCAGATCTTGCAGGTCAGTTACAGGTTGACAAGCATGGAAAAGAGAGCAGTGGGAGGGAAGGAAGAACAGTCTGGGTCACAGGAAGAGTGAAATCAATGACCAGAGTGGAACACGTTAAAGGCGACAATGGTGAGTAGGAGGAGACAGGCATTGATGGAGGGTTTCTGAAATAGGCTTTGCCTCCACATCTGTTGTGTTTCTCCTAGAAATGTCCAGCTGACAGGACAACACCTTAGAGCCAACGCTTGATGCTCAGCAGATACATGGAAAGATGGAGGTTGTCTTTTCTGGGACTAGAGTTTGGGAATATGGTCACTTGTACCATAAATTCTTAGATGCAAAGAAGGCTTCATCCAAAATGGCACAATGGTCAGTGCTTTCCTTTAATACCACACTGTCTTGCCCTTTGTACCCCACTTTCCTTTAAGGAAATTTGAACAACTTTCCACATTGTCAAATGTTTTGTGGTTTCTTATAGATTAATTTAAGATTGTTTCCCAGGCCTGTATCTTTCTCTCCCTGTTTATTCCATGTCAGACCACCATTCCTTACTGAAAATTTTATTATTTCACCAATCTTCCATGATAATTTTAAGGTGCTCATTGTGGGTAATAGGTCTTTCAGAAATGGTTTCTCTGCATGTGTAGCTACTTTGCAAGAGTTCTTCCAGAATATTAGGGACAGGAATGTACCAAATAGTCCTAATCTCCAAAATAGTACAATTTTTTTTTTCCTGCCTGCGTAGGCATCAGTGTCACCTGGATGCCATCCTGAATTTTGACATTCCTGTAAATGGTAACTCTGAAAGCAAATAGATCATTTGGTACATATAGAATTAGGGCTTTTCAACCATATTAAAGCCAAAATAATTAGAGAGTCAAGCCCTACACTTTCTTAGGGTCTCTTGGATTGTTTTAAGAATACTTCACCATTCTGGTATGATCAGAACTCAGGAAAGATTCTGTGTACTTATTATGGAAAGGGAAAAAAGAAGGAATGAATAAGGGAGAAAAAGATAAGAGAACCAAGGGCTTCTGTGTTGAGCCACATAGTTTATTACATTTTATTCAACATTCTGGAAATAATTTAGGTGGATAGGGAGATTTTACGCCCAGATCAGCATGCATTTATTTAGTTGAATCTAGCAGCTTGCCCTCATGCCATTCGCAGAAGAAAAAAGGAGCAGAATGCCTGACTTGAGCACTGCTATATGCCGTATGAGATGCAAAAATAGTTTGAAGTTTTAATAGGATCCTGAATGTCGTCAACTATCAGTACAAATTTGCATTTCAATAAGTGTGGGGACAGAATGTATGCTGGTGGCCAAAGGCAACCTCATTTTCCATTTCCAGTGTATCATCCATAGTTCATTGTAATAGAACCTCTCTGCTTTTGTTTTAGTTTTGCCTCTCCTCCGGAATTCACAATGAATTCCTTAACCATCTGCATTGATCTCTGATGCTGGGTTGCTTAACTGGAGCCATTCACTTTGAGAGCCTCATTAACAGGGAGTGCTAATTGTCTTTTGCCTCTGTACTCCTCTCCTCAATGCCAGGCTTACCTGAAGGAGACTTCGGACACCGTCTCTGAAACAGTCTGCTGCTACTGCAGCATAAAAAGCCTTGATTTTGTTCTTGATAAGCCAGGCCTGCTTTTTTGCCATGCCACTGTTCATCTCTTTAACACACAGCTTGCGTGGTCCCTGTACGACATGATGAAATATTGGTTAGAAGCCTTGCTATTATCCATTGTGCTGCTGTTGTTTTCTAAAGGACAAAAATAGCCAGCAATGCCCCATTGAGTTAAGAAGTGGGAAAGAGGGAGAAACACCTCACTAAACAGGGTTCATGCAGACTCAACCTTTTGGAGCAGGCCTAAGCTGCTCCCATCATTCACTTTCCACCCAGAATGTCCAGCTGCATTAACACCTGCTTAATTAACTGCCTCATGCCAATGAAAGAAAGAGCTGAGGGCATCATGGCACAGGAGTAAAGTACTGAAAATGCGACTGAAGAAATTCAGGACAAATACATAATCAACCTCTGACTCAATAGCAGGAGGTATGTTTAGGAACATTAAGGAAATCTCGCTAGATCCTAATCTGAAGAAATGGGTAGAGCTCTTGGGAGCCAGAACATGGCGGGTGGCCGCTTTCCTAGTTTAATGGTGACATACTCCCATCCAAATAAATTATGATTTCGCCCTCACTCAATGAATTTTGTGGGAACAGAAGTTCACATACGGTGGCATACGAAGAATAGGGGAGCTTAAGGAAGAAGAAGGCAGGCACTGTGGCAGATGAAGCATTTCACAGTTTTAAGATTTGAGTTCTGGAAATTCATTTTAACTAAAACTTTATTCTTTGTCTTCTTCCTTAAAGGTGCAAGTCAAGTCTTTTCCTTGCAAGTTTCAAATCGATCCCAAAGTATTTCTGATGATCTATAATGTACCTGATAGGATATGAATCTATTTTCCTAGGAAATTCTTTCAGCCCATGGACAGATTAGGTATGTTGGTGAATCGTCTTAGGTTTCTTACAGGCCACCTAGGATCTGGATGAAGTGCAGTGTGTAGGTCCGGAATGAGGCTTAAGATTCTGCATTTCTAACCAACCCGCAGGTGACATGGTGCTGTTGGTCCTCAGGCCGTGCTTGGAGTCCCAGTCTTAGAGGGTCTTGGATTAGAGAGAAAGGACTTTGGATAGATGAAAAAGATATCAGATTTTGTGGTCTGCGGAAGTGGTTTCAAATCTAAATTTGGCCATTTGGAAGAAATTAATTATTTCTGAGTTTTACCATTTCTTTTCTGAAAACAAGACAAAATCCCTATCCTGCAAGGGTGTTTTGAGCAGTAATGATAAAGTGCCTACTCTGATGTCTGGAATATAGTAGGTGCTCATTCAAAGTTGGATGCTTTCTGTAATCTTAAATGAGTTCTCACAATCTTTTTGGAGCTCCAGACCTATTTCTACCCCTGTGTTTGTTCTAGGACAGAGTGCTGAACTGGAACCTGGCTCTGGCACTGACTGGCTGACCCTCCAGTGTGCCATGCACCCTTTCCTTGTGTGGGTCCTACATTTATAAAAATAAGGGAATTGTCTAGTTCCTCACTGTCCAGTATGATAACCCTTGCCCATTTGCTGTTGAATATATGCAATGTATCTGTTCCATATTGAGATGTGCTAAAAATGTAAAATACACACTAGATCTTGAAGCCTTAGGATGGAAAAAAAGAATGCAAAATATCTCATTAATACTTTTTATATTGTGCATACCGAAATACTAATATTTAGGATGCAGTACATTAAATGAAATATGTTAAACAACTTTTCTTGTCTCCTTTTACTTTTTTGAGGGCTACTAGAAAATTTTAAATTACATATGTGGCACATATTATGTTTCTATTATGCAATACTAGGTGACCTCCGGTCACTTCCATTTTTGGTATTCTATTTGAATTGGATCAGATTCTTTATGTACTAATTTTAGGGTTTTTTCTAGAACCTGCCAACTTCTCAGGAGACTTGTCAAGAACTTTTCAAAACGATTTGGATGACTTACATTAAAGTTAAAAAACAAGAGCCTTAAAAGATGGTGGGTAAGTAAAGATAGAGGAAGGGTAGTTTCATTAAACCAGAAGACCTGAACTACAGAAAGATACACCATTATGGATAAAATTCTGCCTAGTGTTCTAGAATGTCCATGCATTTTGAACCATTAGTTCTCCCTGAGCATTCTAGACTCCGTCAACTGCAAAGAAAGAAGAACTATTTTTTCAGGGACGCTCGATAGTAACAATATCCATGTGACAGAAGAACAACCAACAGCTAGAAAAGGTATTGGGCCATCAGTATATTGAGTTGTACCACAATGACTATGACCCCTGGGGAAAGTGGCATTGATTTAAATAAATACAGTCTAATGTATGTCTATTATTGTTACAAAAATCCAGATTAAGCATTAATTGTGACAGAAAGATTTACTTTAATGCCTAAATTTGCCATATTGAGAAGTCATAAAAATATTTCAGACAGAATCTCTCTTTGCTAAAAGCAATTATAATATCATTGTAGCACACTTACTAATGTGAGGCAAGGCTACAATACAAATGTAGTAAGGAAAAATAAGCTAACAAAGAGAGAAGACATACTGGAACATAATTATTCAATATTCCAATATGTCATAGTCACAAAAATGGATTTTACCACTCAACTAAAATATTATAGAGATTAGCTCAGTTAAGATCCAAAATATGAATGCATAAATTAATTCAGGGTTTGAACAAAGAAGCCCTAAAAGTCTTGTATATAACTTTGACATTGATTGAGAAAAGGGTAAAGAAATTCTAATTATTTAGTCTGGAGAAATAGTTGATGGGATGCTACTTCAAATAAATGAATATTAAGAAAAGAATTTGCGAATGAGTTCTAACATCATTAGGAACAAATAGGGAAATTTAGGCCAAAAGCAATGTTCTTTCCAACTTTCATTTTTCAAAACTCTGAGGGTCTTACTGCTCTGTCTTTGCTTTCATTGCCGCTCTGGTTGGAACTGTGGGAAAGAGAATTTTTCCTTTCTGATTTGGTCCATATTTCATCTCACCATGTGCCTCGTGCCCATTCTCGGGTCATTTCATTTTTCCTGCATTGTGCCATGTCACTCTCTTATGAACATCATCACAGAGACTCGATGACTAAAGAATAATAGATGCATCTATAAAAAGGCATCAGCTTGGTGGTTGTGAACGTTGAGATGAAGAAGAGGTTGAAGACACAAGAAAAAAACAAAAACTTTAGTTTCTGCTGGCTCATCTGGGCTTGAATTGCCCTTTACTGTGCCAGAGTTAGGAGTTGGTTGTGTTTCCTGAGTTTTCTGAAGAGGGTCTTTGAGTTCTAATAGAGCTTTAGGTTTTACTAAGATGTTTTCTAAATTTTAAGGGGAAAAAAAGAGAAAGGGAAACAGCAAGGGTGAAATTTTGTTAAAAGGGAATCTACATAAGGACGCTGGTCAAAAGCTATCTGTCATCTCCTTCACCATGAGAGGAGAGAACAGGACAATCAAGGTTTAAAGAATGTGAAAGAGTAGGCAAACATTCATCAAAATAGATCCACATCTTCGCATGCTTATGTGAAATGAGTATAAGAATACCAACACACCTCAAGTAACATTGCCTTTGGAGAGGGAGACAGCCATGAACTAAGTGGTTTTAAGAGGGACTTCAGATCAAGGTGTGGTTTATTTCATTTTAAAAATGAGTAGAAACATTCTTGACAAAAATGCTAACAGTCATTAATTAAAGGAAGTAGAATATGGGTGTCATTTTATTTTATATAATCTAATCATATGAAATTGTCTGTATTCCACAGTTTTGACTGACAAAAATGTAAATTTCATGTGCTTCAACCTAATATTTTTCTTAATGTTTCAAAACGAAAAATAGAAGCAATCTATAAAAAATACTTTCTTATTCAGCCACCAGAACAGCACAATGTACTTAATAAAAGATGTCACTGTACACTTGAAAGCCTTTTGCAGGTTCAAGACAAACAAAATTTAGAGAAGACCTAAGTATTGCATTTGGGGGGCATTTATCTGATTTGCATGCTAAATCCCAGATCAATTGGATCAAGTTTCCATCTTTAAAGTATATTTGTCTTGGATTTGTTTTAATAAAAAATACCCTGCCTTTAAACTAAAGTGGAGAAGTAGGAGTGAGTGACTGTTGCAGCATGCATGGTGCCTTCTCCCATATGGAAGGGAAATGTGAGCTGGCAGCATCTGATTTTTAGAACTGCACATAGTATACCCAGAGAACTACGGGTACATAAATCCAAACTAAGTTATTATAATGACTGATTCTATTATCGCTCTAACTCCTATGAATAAGTGAGGAGACTAATTGACAAAGAAGGGCAGTATGTTTTTATGTCAGGCACACAGGGTAGAATTAGTGGAGACTGCAACCCCAGACTTAATACTTGCCCATCGCTGAACTCACTGAAGTAGATTATACTTGTCAATATGAGAAGATTCTAGAAGGTGGAGTCCGACCCCCTCTGAACTTTCTTTGGTGATAAGAATGAAGCACAGAAGAAGAGAATTATTTTTGTTCAATGTAAAGCCTCCTGGGATAGAAGTATGTCAATGATTCATCACGTGGTAATTCAAAGGAGAAGAATAGCCACTATTTTAAGTTACCAAGTTGGATTCCTTAAAGTAGATGCCTATATTTGTCTTGATGAAGGTACCTCTGAAATCTTAAGTCTTCATAGGAAAGAGGCAAGAAGGAGAAGAGGCTCTAATGGATGAGTGTAAGAGTTAGTTGAGTATTTGGAAGAATACATTGGAGGCTTGGGGTCCAGCAATAAGAATAACTCTTTTGATTCAATTTCAACAGCTTTGAGGGCTATGATATCTAGTCCTTTAAAAATGTTTCTGTTGTAGGGCTGCCTGGGTGGCTGTTTTGGTTAAGTGTCACACTTCGGCTCAGGTCATGATCTCACAGTTCATGAGTTCAAGCCTGGCATCCGGCTCTGTACTGATAGCTCAGAGCCTGAAGCTGCTTTGGATTATGTGTCTTCCTCTCTCTCTGCCCCTCCCCCACTCATACTTTCTCTCTCTCAAAAATAATTAACATTAAGGAAATTAAGAATGTCTCTGTTGTAGAAAATGGCAGCTGGGACCACATGCTTTCCATCAACCCACCGGCATCAAAATACCAGTAAGCTTTGAGTCTTGCTCCTTCCTTGTAGTATAAGTAACCACATTTCAAGTTAACTCTTAAATAACTGAAGGCCAGCAGAGGGATGGAGCACAGAGCCCACTGTCCTATGATTAGCCGGAGGGAATACATACCTCACTGTTCTATCATGTCATGTTGGATACCTAAAAAATCCAAAAACTCAGTGTCTGGATCTGGTTCCCCTAAGAAAGGATGCTTCCAGTTTTTTTTGAAAGGGATATATTTTTGGAATGAAATGGCAACTATGGTATACCAAAAATAATGATGATGAAAATAACAATACCAACAGTAACAATTACAGTTAATTGAGTATTTACTATTTGACAGACGCTGAGCTGAGCACTGGAAAGCTCATCTGATAGAATTCTCACAACAGCTCTGCAACATGGGTGCTAGGTGCTATTATTTTTATTATTATTCTCATTTTCTACAAAAAGAGAACATCGAGGCACTGTAAGACTAAATTATGCACCTAAGGGACTCATAGCTAAGAGGTGGCAAAACAATAATTCAGAACTTGACCATGTGTCTCAATAGCCCATGAGCACCACCTTCCTATTTGACCAACATCATCTTTCCTATTTGACCTTTCCCATAGGCTGGCCTAACCGCCAATAATTGTGCTTTTGGAAGACGTTTTGTAATGGTATGCTGACTTCCCCCATACCCCCTTCAGTCTGTTTCTTGCAAAGATGATCGACGACTGAGTCTAGAGTTGAAAAATGCTGACAGCATCAGCAGCCCCAGGAGCTCACAGAGAGTAACTAACTGGAAAGTCATTAGCTGATGCAGTAATTATTTTCTGTCCCTGAGAGAAACTCAGGACCTAGGAGCCTGACATCCCGGGCCCTCCTCAGAGAGACCAGCACAGTGATACATAATGTGGTCCAATATACCTGTCAGACAACAAGGCCATTGGAGGCGCAGACATGGGTGCCTGCTTCGCATGATGCTCCACATTCACATTCATTTATTAGTGTGAAAGCAGCAAAGGGTTAATTAAAAGCAATATCTTTCGTCTCTATTAGAAGACCTTTCCTCCCTTGCCACTATAGGACTGTTTATACTCTCAGTTCATTTCTCCTGTCCTCAAGATATTTTATTGCCTGCTAAACGAAGTTTTCTCGAAATTGCTGGAGAAGAGAAACACCCCAAACTGCTTATTCCATCAAAACCAGTGCCTGTATTATATTGAACAAAATGGAATTCAGTAATCCAGAGCACCAAAGTTGATAATATGAGAGAAGGGTGCTTGATAAGATTTTTTTAAAGTCCTCTGGAGTCACAGTTGGTCATTACTTAATCTGTCAATCTTCTGTAATCGGTAGGGTACCTTCCATTCCCCTTCTGGATAATTGCATTGAGTTATATTGTGTCAGTTACTAGCATATGAGCACTTAGAGGGAGGAGAATGTGACCAACTGGCTTCATATAGCAAGTACTAGAGTATTGCAGGTATAAAAAGATGCCTAAGTGCTGGTCATCATGGCATGTGGTAAATTTGTCCCTGCATCATGGCACAGCCGTCTGGCCTCAGAGTGACACAGCTTCCTGACAGTCCTATTCCCTGGCAAGTCCTGGAGGTTTGGGTAGTGGCACTTGATTCTATCAGCACTTCCAGGGACACGAGTCTATTAAGGCTTTGTCCTCATGAGGTAACACAGAGCACGATCAGGTGGCCTGGACTGACACCCTGGTTCTGCCACTTTGTCATGTGACCCTATGCAATAATTCCGTTTTCTTGAATCTCACTTTTCCAACCAATAAAATGAAAACAGGGATTCTTTTTTCCTATCCACCTCACTAGGCTGTTATATAGATCAAATAAGAAAAACTGTAGGAAAATGTTAAGTAGCTAAGAATTTTGAGTGGGGTGGGGTGTGTGTGTGTGTGTGTGTGTGTGTGTGTGTGAGAGAGAGAGAGGGAGAGAGAGAAGAAGAGAGAGAGAGAGAATAGAAGGTATGAGATTGTTATGGGAACACAACTAGAGATAGGCTGGTTTGGAGAACTTAGACTTATCATTTTGTTTTGATTTTCATGCTTTCTCTTCATTTTAGAGATTGATAAGTAGTCAAGAATTATGGCTAAATTTTTAGCGTCCACTTTTAATACCTCCTGGGAAAACCATCGTAAGTTATCATTAGTCTACCACATACTTCCTGAACAAAAAGTAACTCATTCAGCTCTGAATGTTTATCTAAGGCATGGGAAACTTGGTTTAATTCCCTAGATATCTGTAGTGTCATCAATTTTATCCAAATATTTAATCTAAATTCTATATGCTGGCGTTTCAGGACATTATGTCTGGTTTTCTTCTCATCAGTTAATCTATATAATAGCACTCTCTGGCTCATCCCAGGCTTTCGTTACCACCCCAAATGCCTTCATTTTATTTCTGAGCCAGTTCTCTTTTTCTTGTCTCAAAGGCCATCATTTGGAAATATTTATCACTGTTAGTTGGTCTCCTATGAAATCTGAAACACTTTTTATCCACCCGTTTAAATTCAGGATCATGGCCCTTGCCAGCCCTTGCTCTATGAATCAAGGAAAAGGGCTCTTGTCGAAACTGCCTTGCCATTTTCTTATCGCTGCCTGCACCCGCCTGGCTCACTTAAAACAACACAAGGCGAGCCGGGAAGGGAGGCACCGTCCTGGGGTAAAGTGGCTCTTACCACAAACACTTCACAGCAGATGCAAAGGCCACTGTTCTTTGTAAAGGCGTGTGTGATGTCCAAGAGAGCAGGTCTTGTCATAGGTCCCCCTGTTAGGACAATGCACTGGGGCCTGGAAATGGAGAAAAGAAGATGTGAGAATTGGACATTTCAAGAAGCCTGGGAGCCAGAACAACCCCGGTGGACATGGCAGGAACAGAGGGTTTGGCAAAATGGGATGGCCTCTTGCCTAAATATTTCCTGAGTTTCTCATCAGAACTCTTGTATCATCCTACCCATTCATCTTGCCACCTTTGTATTCTTGGTTCATTAGTGATGGCAAAATGTGAAATACAAAAAAAGGCGGTCTTGGGTTCCCCGTTTTGTTTTTTTTTTAACCTCCAGGCACTATCCTATCCTAAATCCCCAATATAACCTGTTACTCTCCAGCTAGGATTTTCATGCTGCTTTCCCTCATCTTCTTTGCAAAGCACATTTTTTATGGTTCCATTCAAAATAATATATAACTAATGAGGAGTTTAAAATGTTACTTTGGGGCACCTGGGTGGCTCAGTGGGTTAGGTGTCCAACCAGCTCAGGTCATGACCTCACAGCTTGTGAGTTCAAGCCTCATGTCAGACTCTGTGCTGACAGCTCGGAGCCTGGAGCCTGCTTCAGACTGTGTGTCTCCTTCTCTCTCTGCCCCTCCCGACTCACACTCTCTCTCAAAACTAAATAAACATTAATAAAATTAAAAATAAGTACATAAAATAAAATGTTACGTTTCCTAATAGAATTCAGTAAGCCTCAAAGCCTTAAGTTGAATGAAGACAACACCAATGATTAAGGTTTCGGGGATTTGGGAATATCTCTCTGAAATCACACCCTTAGATCACCTCTTTATTTCTGTGCATGGAAGGCGACACCCAGCCTTATGACAGTTTATAGTTGGGAGTGGGCATAGCTCAGGGTGGAAGAGAAGAAACACTCCTTCATAGAGGTGTTGTTGTGAAAACGAGGCCTTTCTGTATGACTGCCTCTTCTTAGGATATGTCCCTAAAGTGTATCACTCCTCCAATGCATTTGTCTCCCATAAAGGAAAACAGCTTCAAATGTGGAGCACCACGAGAATGCCTGAGAAGTTAATTTTACCTGAAATTTTTCACATGGTCTTCCACAGTCGTTAACTCCAGGGCGTTGTCTAATGCGCTCACGTAGGAAAGAGCCTGTGTGGAGGAGCCCCAGTTCACGTCTGTGGAGAACGGAAGACTTGACATTAAAACCATTGGCCTTCCCTCTGTGTAAGCTGTTTGTTGCCTTCCATGATTCTCCTTGGCTATATGTATCACCAGTGAGGAGTGCCCAAATTAGAGAAAACACTGTAGTATGTCCTGGAGAGAGCGTTGTGTTCTTTGATGCACACTTTGTGAACTCTTAGAAGTGAGATCTCTCTTTCCAGCTAAGAATCAGATTTTAAAGATTCAGCCCCAGAAATTTTGCTTGGTGAGAGAGGCTATGTGATAACCACATTGCAAGTGGATAGACTTGGAAAAATGGTTAGCCCCTAAGTAAATTCAAAAGGTCTTTGGGGCGCCTGGGTGGCTCAGTCAGTTGGGCGTCCGACTTAGACTCAGGTTATGATCTCATGGTTTATGGGTTCAAGCCCAACATTGGGTTCTGTGCTGACAGCTCAGAGTCTGGAGCCTGTTTCAGATTCTGTGTCTCCCTCTCTCTCTGTCCCTCCCTTGTTTGCACTCTGTCTCTGTCTCAAAAATAAATAAACATTAAAAAAAAAGTCTTCACAAATTCTTGAACTGAAAAGAGGCATTTCTGTGAACACATATAGTGTGCAGCAATATTTATATTTTGAATAGTAAAACTGAGTAGCTCAGGGATTCTTCCTTTTGGGTATCCATAAAGAGAGTTTGGCAAGCATTTTAATTTTATCTTTTAGGGTCTAATCTTCGTAATAAGGGAGGTAAGTGCTACCATCTCCTACTATTTAAAATGTAATCAATTAGATATTAGATCGGACCTCTAAACTTTCTAAGAGGTAGTCCTGATGGGAATGTATAGATTTACTCCAGATGGCAGATAGAGTCAGCTCCCTAGTCTTGCTTGGAAGAGGCAGGGAGATGGTGGGGAATAATTTTCTGGAGAAAAAAAAGTTTAATATTGATTTAGTGTTGATTATGCACGAGGCATTTAGCAAACAGATTTCTTATAAAAATCCTACTAGTCAACTGGATATTTATAAGCAAAAAGTGAACCTTGACCCATTCCTCATACTATGTATAAAAATTAACTCAAACTGGATAATGGGCATAGATTTAAGATCTGAAGCATTAAAACTTTTAGAAGTTTGTGACCTTAGATTAGGGAAAGATATCTTAGATTAGAAGCAAAAAGTCAAATCGTAAAAGAAAAAAAAGATAAATCAGACTTTATAGAAATAAAGAGGGGCACCTGGGTGGCTCAGTCGGTTAAGTGTCCAACTTTGACTCAGGTCCTGATCTCACAGTTAGTGCATTAGAGCCCTGTGTTGGGGTCTGGGCTGACAGCTCAGAGCCTGGAGCCTGCTTCAGATTCTGTGTGTGTGTGTGTGTGTGTGTGTGTGTGTGTGTGTGTGTGTGTCTGCTCCTTCCATGCTAGTACTCTGTCTCTCTGTCTCTCAAATATAAGCATACATTAAAAAAATTAAAGCAATAGCAGCAACAACAACAAGGTAAGGTGACTTGGTTAAAAGGAGGGAGTGGACTAGAGTTTGGAATCAGGCTCTGTGCTGGCAGCACAAAACCTGCTTCAGATTCTCTGGCTCTGGCTCTTTCCCTCTGCCCTTCCCCAGCTTGTGCTCTCTCTCTCTCTCTCTCAAAAACAAATAAACAAATTTTTTTTTCAAAAAGAAATTAAGACTATCTCCTCTTGAAAACAAACTGTAAGGAAAATGAAAAGGCAAGTTGTAGCCCTGTAGAAAATATTTGCAAAACATGTACCACTAAAGGATTTGCATCTGGAATATATAAAGAACTCTCGCAGCTGAATAATAAGAAAACAAACAACTCAAAAAAATGGGCACATGATTTAAATAGGCATTTGACCGAATAAGATAGGTGGATGGCAAATAAGATGTTCAACATCATTAGTCATTAGGAGAGTGCAAAGCAAAGCAAAATGATAGGACTCTACATCTATTAGAATGCTTTTTTTTTTTTTTTAAATCAACTGACAATATTAAGTGCTGTCAAGGATGTGGAGCAGCAAGGACTTTATCCCTTGCCGGTAGGAATAGAAGATGATACTGCTTCTTTAGAAAACACTTTGGCAGTTTCTTATGAAGAAAATATATATACACACTCTTACTATATAATCAGAAATCCCACTCTTAGATATTCCACTCCTAGATAAATGAAAACAGAGGTCCACATCAAGTCCTGTGTATGCATGTTTATACCAGCTTTACATATAATCATCCCAAGCTGGAAACAACCCAAATGTCCATCAGCTGGTAGATACAGTTTTTAAATTTTTCAGATATATTCATACAACAAAATACTACTCAACATATATGAACAATCCACTTACACATGTAATAACATGGATGAATCTAAAAACATCCTGCCAAGTGAAAGGAAGCACATGCAAAGGCTCATTCTACATGATTCTATGTAATAGTCTGTAAAGGCAAAGCTATAGCAACTGAAATCAGAACAGTGGTTGCTAGCGGTTGAGTCAGGAAGGAAGAGATCATATACATCAGAGTGCAAAGGAACTTTTGGTGATGATGGAAATGTCCTCTGTCTTGATCATGGTGGTGGTTACAAGATTGTGTAAATTTCTCAAAAGCTATAGACTGTGCATCTAAAGGGGTTATCTTTTACCATGTGTAAATTATGCCTGGTGCATAAAGTAATAAAGACAAACAGCAAACAAACCCCTTTGCAGTAGTTACTGCCTCTCTACTTTCCTTGTGCAGTACAGATAGGGACATAGGAGGGTGACTGGGGGCTGTCTGGCTCCTGAGACTGGGCCTCTCTGTACCACACTCTGGTCTCTAGCTTCTCCCAGCTTCCGCCTATCTTCCTCATTGATTCAAAAGTTAACACCCAAAGTTTAGATCTAATTGAATGATTGATCACAGCCTCTTGTTGGCCACAGAATCCTTAGCATGACATTACATTTTGTATTTATTTTGCCCAATCTACTCTTTCTGCCCCCTCTCCTCAGCACCCAAGAATCCCATCTATGTCATAGGCCTTGAAGCTTCTCCATATGCCATGTCCCTGCATGCCTCTTGACTTCACTCATGCTTTTCCTTCTGCCCAGAACAATCCTCCCTGGCTCTATCTGATATATTCATTCAACAAATATTTATTAAGCGCCTACTGAGTGTTGGCCCTGGGAATGCAAGCCATGAACCAGAAGAGTCTTCCTGGACAAGTCTAACCACAGTTAATCACTCCCTCTCCTTTTCTCAGCAGTTTGCTCATGGCATTGCATGGTACTTACTATACTGTATTATGGCTAGTTGCTTGTAGAAGGGTCTGTGAACTCCTTGAGGATAAGGACTATATCTTATTTCTCAGGATTTTTAGAAGTTGATATAGCGGGGTTTAGTATCACACACTCTACTTAAAATGTCAGCTCCATCTCATCCTGTCACCTTGATAAATGGTCAGCTCTTTTAACTTCAGTTTCTTCATCTGTCAAGTGGGTTTAATGATACCTAATATATAGCATCATTGGGAGAATTCAAAGAGTGCACAGCATATACATAGTTAACTATTATGTTACGCTATATTTTTAATATCCACTCTTCACATAGCACAGCTAAGCACATAGGAGGTATTCAAAAAACCATTGATTGAATGAATGGTTAGTTAGGAGTGCTTTCAAAACCCCCTCCTATACAGTCCTTATCCTACCTGGCTTCTTATAAGTCACGTAGATATAGAGGAAGAACTCAATGACATAGGTGATGACAGCTGCCCACCAGTTGATGACAAACATAACTGCACAGCACAAGACAGCTCCAAAAAGAGATACCCACATGTTGTAAATTCCATATGCAGGTCTCCAACCTGAAAAAAAAAATCTCAGTGCATAAGAAACACTTTTCACACTATTACTTTATATTACTACGTATGATTAGAATGCAGGTTGGGGGGCCTGGGTAGCTTCAGTTGGTTGCATGTCCGACTTTGGTTCAGGTGATGATCTCACAGTTCATGGGTTTGGGCCCCACATTAGGCTTTGCACTGACAATGCAGAGCCTATTTCAGATTCCGTCTTTCACTCTCTCTTTGCCCCTCCCCTACCCAAGCTTGTTCTCTCTCTCTCTCAAAAATAAACTTAAAAAAAAAATCTTTAGATGCAGCCAACAGTTTTTCCTAGCATAAAAATCAGAACTTTAAGGTCAAGTTCCCAATTCTGTTGTTAGTTTTCTGTGACCTTGGGTCCCTGGCCTACAAAGTTATACCAAATAAGAAATGCTATAAATATAGAAAATATGTTACCTATGGCCTCTTTGTATTTCCAGCAAGCCCCAATTGTTTTCCCAAACTATGAAAACATTAGCCTCTGATATATATGCCATCGGGAGTTAAAAGGAGGCAGGAGAGATGAAAAGAGTGAGGTCTAGTCAGAGAGGAGGGGGAGACACCACTTAGTGGCCCAAGAAAGAGGAGGTTAAGACAATGGGCTTATTGTTGTTCCTATGCAGAAGGTAGAACTTCATCAAGAGTCAAGCCAGTAACTTCCTGCTAGCTCTGTCTTTACCTTCTTTATGTTAAGAGGATAGTGCTTGCCCTTTCAGAAATAATCATCTATGGGGTTTTTTTAAACCTGATGCATTAATGGTTTACATTTTACAGTTAAAATATTTCTCATGGTTCATATATGCATGGGAGTTTCCCATGTTCCTTGCAGTGAAGACGCTGGGAGACAGTATGGTCAGGCTGGGGAAGTTCTGATTTAAAAGGCATTTGGTCTATGGGTGCAGTACAGTCTAAATGTGGAGTTGCCAAAACACAACAGAGCGTTCAAGGTCTTCAGGAGCAATTTCTGAAATGGCCACCAGATGGAAATAGCACTTTGAGAACATCACTGGAAATGCTTTTATTTTTCCCAATCTGGCTGTGTGTGTGTGTGTGTGTGTGTGGCAGAGGCAGTGGGTGTGTCATTTTGTGGGTTTGTGTGTCTTTTTTATTTTTCCTCTTTTTCTCTCTTCCTCTTTCACTCCTTTCTTTCTATTCTTTCTCCTTCCCACCTCTATGATTTCACCTTGCTTTTCAAAGATGACCATAACATGGCATGGAGGCATACATTTCTATACTTGTATTCACTGACTAGAACCTTCTATTCTCTGCTTAAACGAAGACAATGCCATAGAAACAAAAGTTACTCAGTTGTCCTCTGGAGCCTCGTGGCCTTGGGTGGATGAAGGCTCCCCTTCTGTACATATTTGGTCTTGTTGGCAGTGGGTTTTCCAAAGGCAGCTTGAGACCACTGCGGGCTCTTATAGAGTAGAAATGTGTTTACATCTCTGATAAAGGCTCTCATGGTGAAGAACTTTCTGAAGGTCAACAGTGCCGAGTGTCTATTCTGGTGGAAAGGTAGAAGGAATTCTAATAGCCAATGAAAGCAAGGAAGAGGTGAGAGGTGACTAGACAGGGAAGGTTCTTTGGGGTGAAATTTTGCACCACTTTCAACCACAGTTGGAGGAGGGCAGCGATGCCACTGGTTTCAGTGCGAATCTGCATCGACTCTACTCAGCAGGTAATTATGGGAACTACTCATCCTTCTCTTCTGCACCATGGGCAGGAAACAAATTGATAGTAAGGAAGTTTCAAATATATACATTTATTCCACTTCTGTGGTCACTTTCACCCTGGAAATAAATAGTGGTGTTTTTCTACTGCTGAAATAAATGTGGTTTCTCTTGCAATGAATAATTTATTGCCGCAGGAGAAAATTGACTTTACGGTTGGTCAAAAAGGCCATTGCTCAAATGATTCTTTTTCTATTTCAGAAGTCACCCCCCAACTCACCAAAATAAAGTGGATTACGCTACCCACTAGGATATAAGGAAATATACAAACACAGATTGAGCACTTTTCACTGACTTATTTCATCTTATTGAGACAAACTAACTGCCTTCTTAGGCTTATTTTAGTTACAAAAAGTCAACTTACCCGGAGATTTGGCATAAGAGGCATGGAAGCAGGAGAAATTAATAAGTGCATATGAGGCCAGGAAAAAGTTGGAGATGATGGGGGCGATGGTGTTCAGTTCCGCTGCGAACGAAGCAGAAGTGAGCATGTACATATGAGTGATGAGACCAGGGGCTGAACAGCTGTCACAGCCTGGGAGCTTGACTTTATTTGGAAATTGAAAACATAGCTAGCATCTGTCAAAGTTTAAGAAGTTAGTGATTTTTCTTTGGGGTTGCATTCACTTAAAAATACAGTCTCAGCTGGAGTTTCCACAAAGTAAGATGCAAGGAAACCTACCAATGGGAAAACAGACAATAGGCAAGACCTCTATCTAGCAAACATTCAGGTGGATGGGTAGAGGGTGTGGGGACTGGGCAGGTGATAATTTCCTCTGTAGGTATCCCAGAGGTACCGAATCTTGCATTCTTTCTCTGCTGTGGATACAAGCATTGTTTTTCTGCTGTGTCACCAAGTTCTGCAGTGTGACAGATTAAATACCAGGGCACCAGCAATGCCCAATTGGAAATCTCTATACCCAACCTTCTCTTCCTGACTCTCAAAACTCCTGCTAGTCATTTGAGCCCCTCCTTTTCTGAACATTTCTAGAGTTCTACCTCTGAAGGTTTGCCAGAATATTTTTACCCCAGTACCTAAATATCCAGCGTGATTTAATCCTAGCTGAATTGTTTACTGTATGATAGAGGAACTATTTCAGAGACATTATCACTTATCGATCAACCTCAGTGATGCAAATGCAGATGGCAGTTGGGTGTGATTTTAGACCACAGATGCCAGCAAGAAATAGGCACAAAATGGTAGCCATGAAGCTTGTGCCCCGAAGCTCGTCTGCATTGTTTTGAGTGATTTTTAAGGATATTATTTAATTTATACAATTGTTTAACACTAAGGCTATTCGATCACATATATAGGGCAATGATTTGAGGTCTTATGCTTAAGTTACATAATGGAAATTTACTGTAAGTAATCGCTTTTTATTTAATCTTTCAAAAATCTAACAAACACAGATAGTCATATTTTCCACCTCTTCAACCTTGTAGAAATCTTATCAGAATTCAGGAGTTCCAGTCACTTCCTGAGTTATGTGATGATGAGGAGCCTTTATTGTGTAGGGGCCCCTGTGCCAAGGAAGGCTCGGCCCTTCTAGGCAGTTATCATGGCCTTGCTTTTTTCTTCATTTCCTCGGATACACTCACCAGCAAAGGTGGCACCTTAGGGAGGAACGAGAACCATGCAGGCTAAGATTGATGGATGTGCCTCGCCAAGATGATGCAGCTGTTCCTGTACTGCTTAGGAGAGGAAGCCGAGATTATAGGCTGGGTAAGTGGTTCTTAAACCTTAGTGGTCTACAAATCTCCTGAGGAACTTGTAAACATGTAGATTCCTTCTCCCTGGAGACTCTGATTCTAACTCTGGGGTTGGGTCTTAAAAATCGGCACATTAAGAAACCCCACATGATCCTGATTCTGATATAGGAGGTCAATGGACCAGATTTTACCAAAAAGACACTTCATCTCTCCTGCTAGCTGCCAAGCCAAGAGATGTAGAGACAGGTGGTAGCTGGGGAAGGCTCTGGAATTACACTGTGTCAGGGAGCTTGGAGGGAGGATTCACTTGCATTTGGTTGAATGGATTTCCAAAATTCAGATTCAAAGAGGATTCAAAGTCTACCTCAAGTCCTCAAAGGCTCTCTACACACAAGGATTCCTTGGATTCGACAGACTCTAATATTCTCTATTGGGATATTAAACATAAAACAGGCAATTCGTCAAACTAAAAAGAAAACCCTATCAGTAATCAGAAGAATTCCCTGGCTTTCAGGAAGCAAGAGAAAATTACACACCAATAAGAATGAACGCCATGGCTATAACAAAAGTGAGAAAATATCCTCTCAGGGGTTCATTGTTTTTCCCGTATCCCTTTGCAAAGAACTGCAGGGCTTTGTAGATGTTGTCCTTGCACAGCGCCTAATGGAAAAGAAGAGGGGAGATTTGTCATTTATATCTATGCACAGTCATTTTCCCTAGGTGATTCAAACAAGAAGATTTGGGGAAAGATGAAGTGGTACACGATATGGGCACAAGTTAACACTGCAGTTTATCATTCTTTATATTATTTGAATCGATCTTGACTATGTGGCAGACAGCATTTGAGCCAGATGCAAACGTTAAACTGTTTCAGAAAATGATGGAAGATGATTGCTGGCAAGAATGAGTATTTCAGCTTGATCCACGTTCTGTGGAAACAGACATGTAGGGAGAGGCACGTGCTCTTGTGCTCATGTCACCTGGAACACCTTGGGTGCGCTGACGAGGGAGGCCAGGGCTGAGGACAGCGTTGCAGAAAAGATGCCAGCAGTGATGAGGGGGCCGAACCCTGACACCATGCTCATAACCTTGAGAAAAGAGGTTCCAGTAAGGAGACTTATCCATCATACAATTTTTTAAAAAGTCAAAATTTTATGCAAATGCTTTCACTTCTACTTTCTGTGATTTGGAAACTCCTTTATAAATTAAGTGCTTCTAACCAGAGTGCCCACCCCCTGCTTCATTGTCAAGTTTCTTAATATTTGTTTTTTTCAAAATGGACATGGTCATTTTTTGTCATTGTTTATAATAATAAGAAGTGCTCACTGCAATATATCCAGAAGACATTGGAAAGAATAAAAAAGGAAAGGATTTCAAGGACTTTGAGAACATTACCCCGGTCTTTTGTGGTCATATGTCTCCTTGATGATGGGAAATCCTATCCAGCAAAAAGTGGTATTCTAATAAGTTTTGGGGAGGGCTCAGTTGTTTACTGGTCTTCTGAAACACTTTAGACTTTCTTGTTGTTCCCGCACATAGTGGCTTTTGAAACCTTTGCTCTCTTTGTGTTCATTAAATATAATTTTAGATCTGAGACTTGAGGAGAGTCTATCAATTTAAGTCATATTTTGGAATAATGACTTCAGCTGAGTTAATTGCTTTGTTGGTTGTTAAAATGGATGAATGCAGCCTTCACGACAAATTTGTCTCTCCCTCTGCTCACCAATCATTCAGACAAACTGATGTTTCAAGTTCTACAGCTTCCCCAACTTCCCTTGTTCCTTCCCCCTCATTTACCTCCCCTTCTGGCACTCACAGTTTCCCTCTTGGCCTTGTTTTCCAGGCACCCCAGAACCACATTGGGGCCCTTTGCTAAACTGAAGTCCATGCACAAGATGCATTCCAAGTCCTAACTATCTAAGCCTCTCCTTCTCCCCACCACGAAATCTTTCACAATTGTTTGGAAGATGCATAATGTCAGGTGATAATCTTTCTCTGGTGATGCAATTCATACAAGGGCCCATTCACTCCTCACCAGAGTAAATATAACGACAGGATTTGCCACCACATAATGCCTATAAGGTTCCCTTCCCTCACACATGATTTGCTCCTTGCTGAATTCAAATGGATCCACAATTAAAAGTTGCAAAGTCAGAAGTTTCATTGTACTCCACGACATTCTACAAATGAAAACAATAGCAGTCAACATGGCGGGGGGGGGCTTTCAAACCTGGAAATTGTTCATCAGCCCATATTCACATCGTTCATGTCGACACCTTGAGAAGTCGTAGCCCAGCCCACAGGCCGCTGAACCATTGCAGTTCATCCCGGAAATGATGGTGTCATTCATGCTTCCGGTGGCGTCTCGGACCACACAGGCCCCTGGGGAAACAACCATGGCTCGTCATTGCTTTTAAGTGTCCCCATAGGGTTTTCTTCTGAAATCATAGTTTACTTTGAGTCTGAGCAGGTCCATTGCCATCCTCTCTAGTCATTCTGGGACTAGGTACCTGGAGGATCCCATCCTCAGAGGCTTGAGAGCACCCCCTGTCTCTAACAAGCTGCCACTTCTAGTGCCTTGGGTGCTTTAAGTCCAAGCTCTCACCTATAGCTCTGTAAGACCCTCGGGGTCGGAGCTCTCTTACTTTCTGAAATGCACATGGCAGTGCTTGCACATAATATGTCTTCAATTCGTATATCTGGTTTGGTGCTACTGATTAGGTGTTTTGCAGGTAGTAAGATTTATTTCCTCATCTGTGAGAGAACCAAGGGGAGGACTGTAATTAATTATGGGGTAATTAAGAAAACTGAGCTCTTGTTTTCAACTAATGATAGTCCTTTCATAGTTATTTAAACATACATATAATTCTACTTTATATAGAATTTTAATGGTTTAATGAGATAAAATATTAAGATTTCCTTAGTACTATTAATAATCAAATAATATTCTATCAAATAGCAGTGTATTCCATTATTTTTATTTTGGTATTTCTGTTGTTTTCTACTATAAACATTCTATGATGAAGCATCTTTGTGCACAAAATTTTCCTTCCGTACCCCAAAATGTTTCCCTAGGACAGATTCCTAGAAATGGAATTATGAACTTTTTAAAGATCCTTGATATTTTAATCACTGACTTTCCTTATGAGTTTTATAACTATAATCTCTGCCACTATGTATTTGATAGGATTATTGAAATATATTAATATATCTGGGAAATATGTAGAAACTTTCCTGAACGACCAAATCCCAACCAATGAAACTGTTCGTTCTGTTCTCCAGCTCTAGCCAGTATACGTTGTCATCCCCTCCCAAGAACTTCAAGAGAGGTCCCAGTGACAGGTACTAATGGGAACCCTCAATTTTATCCATGGAATTCATATCCTGTGAATGTGCGAAAGATGTAAAAATACTAGAATCTTCAAGTTGAGTCACTGAAAATAATAGTATGGGAATCCTGTTGATGTAGCTTGCTTAAACTGTTGAAATCTTGAATGCTGGTTACCAAGCAAAACTATCCATTCCAGATTTTTCCTTTTTGCTTTTTTTATGTTAAGCTGGCTTTTATGAATCATATATTTTGGCTTCTGCATTACACAACTCCCCAAATTTCAATGAAGCCAAGCCATGAACCATAACTAATGACAGGTTATAGACTTCATGACTATCCTCCTCTCCAGGGAAAAGTATGGAAACAGATTCTTCCCCCGGGCAAAAACTGGAAGAATCTCTGAAATCAGGTCTATAACTTTACTCATTTCTTCATTTTTACTTTGTGTGAGATAGAAAACCATTTGGGAAATTTAACTTAAGGTGATTTCAATGTCATTTAAAAATGTGTCAGTTTTCTAAAGGATTGGAATAAAATCTCTTTACGTGTAACTAAACTTGAAAATGCCATGGCAATATAGCTAACATTATCCAATTTCCTCAAATAAGAGACAGTGAGAGGAGCAAGAATCTAAGTTAACTGTTTTGCTTTTTTCTCCAGAAATCAATGTAAGATAAATGCATTTCCTCAATGCAGGACTACTGGGATGTGTCCTTCGGTAAAACAGTCGTCTGGGCTGCTCCAGTGGGGAACTGTATTCCCTAGTGTGCACAGAAGAGTTTGTTCCACATTTCTTCCTATCCTACTATGGTATGAGCATGAGGTGACCCCCAACCAGGAGGAGGTGTGGCTGCAGGCGCCAGGTGCAATGAAAGTCAGTTTAGGAACAGCAGGTGCATCCACATATTTTCTGCTCACTGAGCAATCTGGGGGCTGGCCACCCACACTGCTGGCAGCTGGGTCTTGTTCTGATCTCCCGCCAGCTAGTGACAGTGACATTTCCATATTAGGGACAGTTAATGCAAGGAAGAGTCATGACTACATAGAATAGTCATCAATTCTATATCTTTCCTATTTTCCAAAGCCTTTTTGTTTTCGTCTTGTTTTACTTTTGGCTTTTTTTCTCTAGCTCTGTTTCTCACCTGCCTCCCAAGGCAAGGGAGGTGGGTGCTAGGGGCGGTGATTTCTTTGGCAGTGGGATTATCACCTCAAGTAGCTAAATGGGATTCTCTTTGTGTTTGGGTAGAATAACAATCTGATTAACTCTCTCCTAGCCTTGACTCAGAGAAACCTACATTATAGCTTAATTGCATTCAAACCTCTAGAGCATTCAGGAGAGGAATAAAATTGTTGTCTTTTAAAAAACTTTCTACTTACGACGCATGAAGAATAACTAGACTTTTTATAATTCTGGCATTCTGACACCAGAGACACAACTTACCTACACAAATCGCAACTCCTAAGTAGGCAACGGTGGTGATAAAAATGGCCAGCATGGTTCCTCTGGGGATGGCATCTTGGGGATCCTTTGAAAAAATAATGTGGTGGGATGAAGAGACAGAATGTAATAAGAAACAGAAATGACTTAAGAGTTATTACTGTATTTCAAATTTTTCATTTACCCTTCTTGAGGCACATTGTAAAGAAAAGATCAACCAAATGGCAAAATGGTGAGCTTGAGTTTTTTCTGGCGGCGTTCAGGTGTTCAGAGTGAAAAAAGAAATCTCTAGAACTTTGTGCTGAGTTAAAGAGATCTCTAACTGTCCAGGATAGAGTTTTTATAGAAAAGCAAATTAGTTAGCTCACTCACTACTGCATCTCTCTCCCCTTTATCCCCTGTGAATTCCATGCAGATGTATCAGACCTTAAAATATTAAAGACCCCGAACGCAAGCACCCTGCACATTGATACACATTGACTCTGTGTGTGTGTGTGTGTGTGTGTGTGTGTGTGTGTGTTAGTTTTGTACCAAGCTTAGGCTTGCTTTTAAAAAAATAATATTTAAGCAAAAAGGATGATCTACTAAATTCTCTAATCCCTCAAATTTCCCACTTGGAATCTAGTTTAGGAATGACTACAATGGGAGATATTTGATTTCCATAAGCAAGCATAAAGAAAGAGGCAAATTTAAGCTTATATCAGAAAATGGGCTTTTCTCTTGCTTATGAATGTATATAAATTCACTGAGCTGAGTTCACATCATATATAATATACCATTTTATATCCCATTTTGGGGGCTAAATCATATCATAATCAATTTCCCCACAGCATAACTTCTAAATAATTGAATTCACCTTAACAGGGATGATTAAATAGAGATTTTAATGTATTCGTTGCTTATACAGGACAGTACCTGGCATATAGGAGGAGTCAATAAATATTGAATTGAGGGAGGCACAATCTCAGTAGATATTAGTTCCTCCACCAAAGGATCTGAGATTTATCAATACAAATAAGCAACAAATGCAGTCAAAATTTTAGATTTTTTGGTTTTGTTTTTAACTTAAATCTGCTGATCAAATCCATCAGAGAGAAAAAAGGAAAAAAAAGTTGGGGGGATGCCTGGGTGGCTCAGTCAGTTAGGCATCGACTTTGGCTCAGGTCATAATCTCACAGTCTGGGTTCAAGCCCTGCATCAGGCTCTGGGCTGGCAGGTTGGAGCCTGGATCCTGCTTCTGATTCTGTGTCTCCCTCTCTCTCTGCCCCTACCCCATGCATGCTCTGTCTGTCTGTCTGTCTCTCTGTCTCTGTCTCTCTCAAAAAATAAACAAACATTAAAGAGAAAATCCATCAGAGAGGCCAAGTCGTGGTAAATGTAGACCCAACCTGACAGCTGGAAATAAATATATAAGCAAATTTTCCCCTACTGAGAGTATGCCAGTCCTGTGGAGCCCCTATGTGATTATTAATTCCTTCTCATTCTTTTAGGAATGTGTGCACAGGGGAGTTAAGGTGGCAGAGTAGTCTGGGGACCCTGAGTTCGTCTCATCCCTGAAATGCAGCTAGATCAGCATCAAGCCATTTTGAACACCCAGGAAACTGATCTGAGGATTAAGGCAACAACCTGTATAACTGGAGCCAGTGAACATGGCAGGTGCACGGTGTGGAGAGGTGCACTGGGGGAGAGAGGAGTGGTAGAGCCACAGAGGGTAGGGAGTCATTTTCACAGAGAAATGACAGAGAAAGCAAAAGGGGGAGAGTCCAGCACATGGAGGTTTCACCAGAAAAGCACTCCCCCTGAAAGTAACTGGATAGAGAGAGAGAGAGAAAAAGTGAAAACACTTACAGGGGATTGAACAAGTAACCTGTTCCCCAAAACCATTGACAGAGAGAAAGGAGAGGGTTTCAATATCACCAAGATTGTATTAACAGTGGAGCTCAGAGTCTGAAGTTTCAAGCTCAGTGCCTGGCAGAGCTCCGGTGAAGTAGTAGGGTGAATCCCTGGGAGCAGGCTACATGGTCTCATATGGGTTCCAAGGGAAAGGTCCCAGCAGACCCCAGGGAGTGGCCACGTTTACCGATATTAGAACAAAGATTCCAGAGGGCAGCAAAATCTGGCACCAGCTGTGTGTTGTGATTTGCTATAAACTCTGGGCCTCTGCCACTGCACGATGGCAGGAACGTCTTCTGGTGCAAGCCAGCACCTGGTCATTGCTCAGTGAGACCCTCCCCAAGAGTCCTTCTGAAAGCCATGGGGGTTTCTGAAGTGTGGGGTTTTGAAACACAGCCCCATTTGTGATAAAACTCTGGAGGGAAGTGCCACCTGGCAGGCAGGCAGCTTGGACATGGACAGGGTAGAGGCAAGGATCAGATGGAAGCCTGAGACAAAGGAGAGTGTTTGACTGAGGATCGGTGAGGGCATGGGCTTCCTGTGCCAGAGACAAAGGAGCTATTTGAAGCCATTTTCTGGCGTGCCCACATGTATCAACCTCAGTAAACTAAGCAGCACCACTGAGTGAAGAACAGAGCTATGACACCAAGCCCTGCCCATCCGCACCCTCCAGGATATACCCAGAGACCAACACAAATACCTTCTACCTGTTTATTAATTTACGAACTACAATGTGCTGCCAAGTTTCAGTTCTAGGGGAAGCTGGATGTTACTTCATTTGTATTTCATTCTGTTTGCTGGTTTGTTTATTTGTTTCATTTTTAATTTTTTTCCTTGTCTTTTTCCAGACAAACAAAAAATAAGAGTTCATGACCACTAAACTAGCCCTGCAAGATATTTTAAGAGGGACCCTGAATGGAGAAAAGAAAAAGACAAAACAAAAAAGATTAAAAGCAGTGAAGACTAGAAAGCACCAGAAAACATCACCAGAAACACCAAATGTACAAGCAACACAATGGCAATAAATTCATAACTTTAAATAATCACTCTAAATGTAAATGAACTAAGTGATCCAATAAAAAGATATAGGGCATCAGAATAGATAAAAAAAAAATAAGACACATCTATATGCTGCCTCCAAGAGACTCATTTTAGACCTAAAGACATCTGCAGATTGAAAGTAAGGGGATGGAGAACCATCTATCATGATAATGGAAGTCAAAAGAAAACCAGAGTAGCCATACTTCTATCAGACAAACTAGACTTTAAAACAAAGACTGAAACAAAAGATGAAGAAGGGCATTATATCATATTTAAGGAGTCTACCCATGAAGAAGATCTAAGAACTATAAATATTTATGCCCCAAACCTGAAACACCCAAATATATAAATCAACTCATTACAAACATAAAGAAACTCATTGACAATAATACCATAATAGTAGGGGACTTCAACACCCCACTTATAGCAATGGAAAGTTCATCTAAGCAAAAAATCAACAAAGAAACAGTGGCTTTGAATGATATATTGGACTGCATGGACTTAACAGGTATATTCAGAACATTTCATCCTAAAGCAGTAGAATACACATTCTTTTTGAATTCACAAGGAACATTCTCCCAAACAGATGACATCCTGGGTCAGGAATCAGCCCTCAACAAGCACAAAAATATTGATATGCATATTTTCAGACTATGCTATGAAACTTGAAATTAACTATAAGGAAAAATTTGAAAAGACCATGAATACTTGAAGATTAAAGAACATCCTACCAAAGAATGAATGGGTTAACCAAAAAATTAAAGAAGAAATTAAAAAGTACATTGAAGCCAATGAAGAGGAAAACACGACCATCTAAAACCTTTCGGATGCAGCAAAGGCAGTCATAAGATGGAAGCATACAGCAATCCAGAGCTTCCTAAAGATGGAATAAAGGTCTCAGGCACACGACCTAACCTGAACAGCAAATACAGCCCAAAACCAGCAGAAGAGGGAAATAATAAGGATTAGAGCAGAAATCATTGATTCCAAAACAAAAAAATAAATAGTAGAACAGATCAACAAAACCAGGAGCTGGTTCTTTGAAAGAATTAACAGAATTGATAAACTCCCAGCTAGATTTATCAAGAAGAAAAAGGAAAGGACCCAAGTAAATAAAATCATGAATGAAAAAGACGACGGGTGGCTGGGTGGTACAGTTGATTAAGTGTACAACTCTTGGTCTCAGCTCAGGCCATAATCTCACAGTTTATGAGTTCGAGCCCCATGTTTGAGCCCCACGTCCGGGCCCCACGTCAGGCTCTGTGCTGATGATGTGGAGCCTGCTTGGAAAACTGTCTCTCCTTCTCTCTCCTCCTCCTCTTTCTCCTCCTTCTCTCTCTCTCTCTCAAAATAAATAAATTTTTTTAAAAAGCAGAGATCACAACCAACACCATTGAAATACAAGCAGTAATAAGAGAATATTATGAACAATTATATGTCAACAAACTGGCAATCTGGAAGAAAAGGACAAATTCCTAGACATACAAACTACTAAAACTGAAACAAGAAGAAGTAGAAAATTTAAACAGACCCATAACTAGTAAAGAAATTGAATCAGTAATCAAAAATCTCCCAACAAACAAGGCTCCAGGACCAGATGGCTTTCCAGGGGCATTCTAACAAACATTTAAGGAAGAGTTAACACTTATTCTCTTGAAGCTGTTCCAAAAAAACAGAAATGGAAGGAAAACTTACAAAGTCATTCTTTGAGACCAAAGACTCCAGTAAAATGGAGAATTACAGGCCAATCTCCTTGATGGACATGTATGCGAAATTTCTCAAAAGTATACTAGCAAATGGAATTTAACAATACACTGAAAGCAATATTCATGATCCAGTGAGGTTTATTCCTGGGCTTCAGGGGTAGTTCAACATCCACAAGTCAATACATCACATTAATAAAAGAAAGAACAAGAATCACATGATCCTCTCAATAGACGCAAAAATGTATTTGACAAAATACAGCATCCTTTCTTAATAAAAACCCTCAAGAAATTAGGGATAGAAGGAACATACCTCAAGATCATAAAGGCCATTTATGAAAGACCTGCAGCTAATATCATCCTCAATGGGGGAAAACTGAGAGCTTTCCCTGTAAGGTCAGGAACACAATAGGGATGTCTATTCTCACCAAGGTTCTTCAACATAGTGTTGAAAGTCTTAGCCTCAGCAATCAAACAACAAACAATAATAGAAGATATCCAAATTGGAAGGATTTTCTCTTTGCAGAGACATTATATTCTATGTGGAAAACCCAAAGGACTCCACCAAACAACTTCTAGAACTATTACATGACTTCAGCAATGTCACAGGATAGAAAATCAACAGTTGCATTTCTATACACCAATAATGAAGGAGCAGAAAGAGAAATCAAGGATTGATCCCATTTACAATTGCTCTGAAAACCACAGAATACCTAGGAAGAAACCTAACCAAAGAGATAAAAGATCTATACATTGAAAACTATAAAAAGCTTATGAAAGAAACTGAAGAAAACACAAAGAAATGGAAAAATATTCCATGTTCATGGATCAGAAGATATAGTTAAAATGTTAATACTGTCCACAGCAATCTACACATTCAATGCAATCCCTATCAAAATAACACCAGCATTCTTCACAGAGCTAGAACAAACAATTCTAAAATTTGTATCAAATCAGGAAAGACCCTGTATAGTTAAAATCATGTTGCAAAAGAAAATGAAAGCTGGAGGTATCACAATTCTGGATTTCAATCTGTATTACAAAGCTGTAATCACTAAGACAGTATAGTGCACACAGATCAATTGAACAGAATAGAGAATCCAGAATTGGACCCATAAATATATGGCCAATTAATCTTCGACAAAGCAAGAAAGAATATCCAATGGAAAAACGAGTCTCTTCAGCCAGTGATGTTGGGAAAACTGACAGCAACATGCAGAAGAATGAGCCTGGACCACTTCCTTTCATGACACACAAAAATAAATTCAAAATAGATGAAAGACCTAAGACAGGAAACCATCAAAATTCTAGAGGAGAAAACAGGCAGCAACCTCTTTGACCTTGGCCACAGCAACTTCTTACTAGACTTGTCTTTGAAGGCAAGGGAAACAAAAGCAAAAATAAACTGTTGGGACCTCATCAAGATAAAAAGCTGCTGCACAGTGAAGGAAACAATAAAACTAAAAGGCAACCAACAGAATGGGAAAAGACACTTGAAATTGACATATCTGATAAAGGGTTAGTATCCAAAATCTATAAAGAATTTATCCAATTCAACACCACAAAACAAATATACCAGTGAAGAAATGGACAGAAGACATGAATAGGCACTTTTCCAAAGAAGACATCCAGATGGCTAACAGACACCTGAAAAGATGCTCAACATCACTCATCATCAGGGAAATACAAATCAAAACAATATTGAGATAGCACCTCGCAATGGTCAGAGGGACTAAAATTAACAACTCGGGAAACAACAGAGGTTGGTGAGGATGTAGAGAAAGGGGAACACTTTTGCGTTATTGGTGGGAATACAAACTGGTGCAGCCACTCTGGAAAACAGTATGAAAGTTCTTCAAAAAATTAAAAATAGGCTACCCTACAATCCAGCAGTTGCACTATGAGGTATTTACCCAAAGACACAAAAATGATGATTTGAAGGGGCACATGCACCCCAATGTTTATAGCAGCACTATCAACAATAGCCAAATTGTGGAAAGAGCCCAAATGTCCATTGACTAATGAATGGATAAAGAAGAGATGGTATATATATGGTGTGTGTGTGTGTGTGTGTGTGTGTGTGTGTGTGTGTGTATATAATGGTATGGTGTTTATATATATATATGTATACACACACACACACACACACAATGGAGTATTACTCAGCAATCAAAAAGAATGAAATCTTACAATTTGCAAAACAATGTGGATGGAACCAGAATGTATTATACTAAGTGAAATAAGTCAATCAGAGAATAATAAATATAATGATTATTATTTAAGAAACAAAAGAGATGAATAAAGGGATACGAAATGAAAAATAAGATAAAAACACAGAGGGAGACAAATCATAAAAGACTCCTAAATATAGATAAAAAACTGAGGGCTGCTGGAGGGGAGTTGGGTGGGGGATATGCCAGATGGGTATCACCATCACTTGTTGGCACTTGTTGGGGTGAGCACTGGGTGTTATATGTAAGTGATGAATCATTAAATTCTACTTCTGAAACCATTATTACACTATATGTTAATTAACTTGGATTTAAATAAAGTTAACAAATTAAAAATAAAAACTTAGTATTTGCACATAGGTTGCTTCTTCTACATATATACCCAGGCTTCTCCTTCCCAACTATTACCTTTATAAGTGATTTCAGCTAATAGATGCAGTTGAGCAGCACATCAGAAGAAGATAATTGTGGCTGAAAGGGGTCGCTCTCAATTTCCCAATTCATGTTATATTTCAAGTTTTATTTTATTGATTAACTATTTCTTATGATCGGAGTGGAATGTGAAAATTAATTTAAGTGAATAAGGGCAATATTAATTTAAGTGGGAATAAAAGAAATATATATATAAGGATAAGAGGTGTAACGGTAGGAGGTAGTCATGTACCTAAAACATGAAAACTTAGTTCTTAGGTAGTTTGCATCTGCTACAAAATCTGAAATCAGAACATACATCAGGGTTTGGCTTGACCCAATATAAACCAGGATGCCAGCATCTTAGTAAGCATACGTTCACATTGTCTGTTCTGGCTCTTTTTCCCCTAGACAGGGACAGGACTTTGACAAATTCTTGGTTTTTACTTTAATGTTAGTTTCCATCTCCCCAGCAGTTACCTAAAAATATAACCTTCTTTAGCCTTTTTAAAAAAATTAAATAGTATATATTTTTGTTAAGATAGAAAACACGAGCAATCCACTAGACTGCTGCTTTTTGTGTGTCAACCACATCTTAATCTTTCATCTTTAAAACCACATCTTAACTATCTTGATTAGATTTGGGTACTTCCCAAATCTCCTAGGAGCTTATTTACAGATTATCAATTAGTGGGTTAAGAAATGGAAAGTTCAGGGTGGGAACTTTGTAGCACCTCCTTGGGCCTTGTTGACTTGACTGTCTCTTGTTGACTGTCACTGGAAGCCTGAAGAGCCATCCTATAAAGGAGTCTGAGGCTCTGAACAGAGGTAACATCTTATATATCCCTATAGTGTGTAAATAATACATGTTTACTAATTTGAAATAAATCTGTTATGTTGTGATTATTTCTGATTTCACTCAGAGAAATACAGACCACTCTGGCTTTTGGCCATGTTAACTATTACTTCTCAAAGTGTCCTACTTTCTAGACTTTCATGACCCCATCCTCTAGAGTTCCCTTACCTCTTATTTGGCTCTTTCTTTCTTCTTCAGGGACAAGGATTTTCTACCATTAATATTTTGAGAGTGCCCTGAGACTGTCTTGGTTCTTTTCTCTCCTCCCTTTTGCACAGACCTGGATGAACTCATCCATGCCATGGCTCCCAGTCCTGTCTTAGATCCTTTCCAGAGCTCCAGACTCATGAATCTAGTGACATTCTAGATGTCTCCACTCTGATGTCCTTTTGCTACTGCAGCCTCAATGGCCAAGTCTGAGCTTCTTTTTCTTCATCAATTATAGCATGGAATCAATCTGTAGATTGCACCCACTGCTCAAAGAATACAGTAGTAAAGAACTGATGTGACAATATCCGAAGACCTCACTTTTAACAAAGTTTAGAACTAACTGTTTGAGGAAAAATTTTTATGTGTGCACTTGATTTGATGTATCATGTATCATTTTCTGACTGCAGATCATATTAGAAACACCCTTTCTATTTCCTCTCCTAACCCTAACAAAAGCTGACCCTTTTGATCCATTGCCCCTGCAATGGCCTTAATTTAGACTCATGCCATCTCTTGTCCAGAGTTGTGATATCCTCGACTGGTCTTCCTGCCTCCAATCTTCCTACCTATCACCCCCTACCTTTTAACCCATCCTTACAGTCTGCTAGCAGGCTCTAAGACACATGTTACTTCCTGATCTACATTCATTAGTGTCTCTAGCTAGTTTTGGGATAATACACAAACTCTCTTTACTGTAGTTTAAAAAATCTGAGTTCTACTTAACAGTATACAGTCATGTATGTGTTGAAAGGTAAGCTTAATTACAACATCACTAAATAATTTTTAAGCAGAAAGAATGCAATGTTTTACAATACTATGACCACAAGTGCCCTGCAAATCATGACAGAACATTCTCTGCAGACATTCTCTGGTTCTCTGCTCACTCTCAGAGTGTCAGGACACACAGAAGGTGCCTTATAAATACGTTTATTAAAATGATGATAAAACCATTTTACTTGCATACTGCACCACACATATAAACTAATTTTCAGCAGTATCATCTTTCTCTGTGCCTTTCTATATTCCATGCCTTCTATTCCAAATGTCCTTCTCTTCTTTGTTCTGTTGATGAGCCCCTATTTGTTCCCCTGAAATCTGGATCGAATGCCTCCCTCCTCTGAAAGCCTTCCATTTTTTTTCAGGGGTAGAAAATTACAGTTTCCTCCTCCCTTTGCATAGAATTCTGTTCTTGCTTCTCATGACTCATATATAGTAAGTCTGTCTTGACCTTAGACCATAGGCAACTTGAAGGAAGGATCAAATTCCACTTTGCTTCCCAGTGCCTTGGGTCAGTGGGCACTCTTTAAGTGTTGGCTGAGCTGAACTGACTACTAAGTATCTAATACAAACTTGTTTAAGAAAGTACAATATTCTTTAATTTAAAGGTGTGCTGGATATGAGGAGTAGCACAATATGTACAACCTGAACTGCAGAACTCAGCAGATATGGGGAGCAGAGATATGAACTGGGGGAGAGAGAAGTCGTGGAGGGCAGGAAGCTGTTTTTGCTTGTGGAGAGAGGACAGAGATGGGGGGAGAGTATGGAAAAAGCACCTCCCTCAAAAGCAGCTGGAGAGAAAGTGGAAAAGTGGAAACAGCCGCAGGAACTGAACAGGCAAGGGCACAGGGGCAAAGGCCTAGTGGACCCCAGAGAACAACCACATTCGTTGGTGCTGGAATAAGGATGTTAAGGATGAAGCCTGCTGCCAGGTGTGTGTTGTGATTTAACATAGTCCCTGAAACGCTCCTACATGATCACATGAACTTTTCTGAGGTGGGCTGGCACCCAGCACAGTCTCTGGGCATTGGTAGCAGCACTGTCTTGCAGACGTCTTTGGGTGCAGCGGCACCCAGCCATTGCTTGGTGAGACCCTCCTCCAGAAGATCTGAGTGGGTCAATGGCACAATCCCTCAGAAGTGAGGAGTCCGGAAACACAGCCGCCTGTGAGATAAAACTCAGGAGGGAGGTGCCGCCTGGCAGCTTGATGGCTTAGTCAGAACAGTGTAAAAGTGGGGAGTGGGTGGAAGCCAGAGACAAAGGATGGGTGCATAATTGCTTGTGGGGACAACAGAGTTATGATACTAAAGACGGGGTAGCTGGGTGACTACATTTTCACCCCTCCCGCCCATGCGCATACACACCTAGGAGCACAGTAACAATCCTGCCCAGTATGCTAAGCAGCGCCATCTAGTGGAGAACAGAGCCATTACACTAGGCGTGCTCACTGGGCGGACCTTGCCCTTCAGGAACATCACAAGTCTCCTCACCTGCTTAGTTTACAGACTTAGTTTACACCTGCTTAGTTTACAGTGCTTCATAGTTTGACTTCTAGGGGAAAATGATGTAATTTCACTTGTATATCAGACTGTTGGCTGATCCATCTATTCAACTTTTTTTTTCCCCTTTTCCTTGAATACAGGAAGAGAAAAAAATTATTTTTATTTTCAATTTTTATTAAAAATACTTTTGTTTAATTTTTTCTACTCTATTTTTACTTTTTGTAAATATTTCAAATTCTATTTTACTTCCATTATTGCATTTTATTTTACTGTTAATTGTTTTTTCAAATTTTCAAATGTTTTCTTTTTTTTAATTGTCCCTTTTTCTCCAATCTATCAAATTCCTTTCAGCAACCAGACTAAAAAGCACCTAGGATCTAACATAATTTATTTGATTTGTGCATGTGTGTTGTTTTTAATTTTAATTTTTTACCTTATTATTTCCTTTTCTTCCTTCAAAATGACAAAACAAAGGAATTCACCCCAAAAGAAAGAGCAGGAAGCACAGAGGACTCCCACTGGATTCAACAAAAACTGACCATCAACAAGGCATATCATAGTCAAATCCAAAAACACTCAGGCAAAAAAAGAATCATGAAAAGCAGCAAGGGAAAATGATGACAATAAATTCATATCTTTCAGTACTCACTCTAAACGTCAATGGACTAAATGCTCCAATCAGAAGACATAGGGTGACAGAATGGATGAGAAAACAAGAGCCATCTATATGCTATTTACAAGAGACCCACTTTAGACCTAAAGACACCTTCAATTTGAAAGTAAGGGGAAGGAGAACCATCCATCATGTTAATGGTCTGAAAAATAAAGTCAGAGTAGCCATACATATAGCAGATAATTTAGACTTGAAAATAAAGACTGTAACAAGAGATGAAGAAGGGCATTATATCATAATCAAGGGGTCTATCTACCAAGAAGACCTAACAATTGTAAACATTTATGCTCCATATATCTAAGTACCCAAATATGTAAATCAATTAATCACAAACATAAAGAAACTCATTGATAATAATACCATAATAGTAGGGGAGTTTAACACTCCACTTACAGCAATGGACAGATCATCTAAACAGAAAATCAACAACAACAAAAAAAACATGACTCTGAATGACACACTGGATCAAATGTGCTTAACAGATATATTCAGAACATTTCATACTAAAGCAGCAGAATATATATTCTTCTCCAGTGCACATGGAACATTCTCCAGAAAAGATCACATACCAGGACACAAATCAGTCCTCAAAAAAGGACAAAAAGATTGAGATTATACCGTGTATAGTTTCAGACCACAGGGCTATGAAACTTGAAATCAACCACAAGAAAAAATTTGGAAAGGTAACAAATACTTGGAGATAGAAGATCATCCTACTAAAGAATGAATGGGCTAACCAAGAAGTTAAAGAGGAAATTAAAAGTTATGAAGCCAATCAAAATGATAACACCACAGCCCAAAACCTCTGGGATGCAGCAAAGACAGTCATAAGAGAGAAGTATATAGCAATCAAGGCCTTCCTAGAAAAGGAAGTAAGGTCTCAGACATACAACCTAACCGTACACCTTAAAGAGCTGGGGAAAGAACAGCAAATAAAATACAAAACCAGCAGAAGACAAGAAATAATAAAGATTTAAGCAGAAATCAATGCTATCAAAACAACAACAACAAAAAAGGTAAAACAGATCAATGAAAACAAGCTAATTCTTTGAAAGAATTGACAAAATTGATAAAGACAGTTTGATCAAAAAGAAAAAGGAAAGGACCCAAATAAATAAAATCAAGTATGAAAGAGGAGAGATCACAACCAACACAGCTGAAATACAAACAATAATAAGAGAATATTATGAGCAATTACATGCCAATAAAATGGGCCATCTGGAAGAAATGGACAAATTCCTAGATATATATATATATAAACTTCCAAAACTGAAACCGGAAGAAACACAAAACCAGTAATGAAATCGAATTAGTAATCAAAAATCTCCCAAAAAACAAGTCCAGGGCCAGACGGCTTTCCATGGGAATTCTACCAAACATTTAAACAAGAGTTAACACCTATTCTCTTGAAGCTGTTCCAAAAAATAGAAATGGAAGGAAAATTTCCAAACTCTTTCTATGAAACCACCATTACCTTGATTCCAAAACCAAAGACCCCACTGAAAAGGAGAACTATAGACAAATTTCCCTGATGAACACGGTGCAAAAATCCTCAACAAGATATTAGCCAACTGGATCCAACAATACATTAAAGATATTATTCACCACAACCAAGTGGGATTTATACCTGGGATGCCGGGCTGGTTCAATATTCACAAAACAATCAATGTGATTCATCATATCAATAAAAGAAAGGACAAGGGCCCCATGATTGTCTCACTGGATGCAGAGAAAGCATTTGACAAAATACAGCATCCTTTCTTGATAAAAACCCTCAAGACAGTAGGGGTAGAAGGATCACACCTCGAAATCATAAAAGCCTTATATGAAAGTCCCAACGCTAACATCATCCTCAGTGGGGAATAACTGAGAGCTCCCCCCTAAGGTCAGGAACAACACAGGGATGTCCACTCTCACCACTGTTATTCAACATAGTACGGGAAGTCCTAGCCTCAGCAATAGACAAGGCAAAGAAATACAAGCATCCAAGTTGGACAGGAGGAGGTCAAACTTTCACTCTTTGCAGATGACATGATACTCTATATAGAAAACCCAAAGACTCCACCAAAAAACTGCTAGAACTGATCCAGGAATTTAGTATAGTGGCAGGATTTAAAAAAAAAAAATCAATGCACAGAAATCGTTTGCATTCCTATACATCAATAATGAAGCAACAGAAAGAGAAATCAAGGAATTGGTCCCATTTCCAACTGCATGAAAAACCATAAAATACCTAGGAATAAATCTAAACAAAGCAGTGGAAAAGCTATATACTGAACACTAGAGAAAGCTTATGAAAGAAATTGAAGAAGACACACACACACACAAAAGAAAAAATATTCCATGCTCCTGGATAGGAAGAACAAGTATTGTTAAAATGTCAATAGTACTCAAAGCAATCTACATATCCAACAAAATACTTATCAAATTAAAACCAGCATTCTTCACGGAGCTAGAACAAACAATCCTAAAATATGTATGGAACCAGAAAAGACCCCAAATAGCCAAAGCAATCCTGAAAAATAAAACCAAACCAGAAACATCACAATTTCGCATTTCAAGCTGTATTACAAAGCTGTAATCATCAAGACAGTATGGTACTTGCATAAAAACAGACACTCAGATCAATGGACAGAATAGAGAACTCAGAAATGGACCCACAAATATATGGCCAACTGATCTCTGACAAAGCAGGAAAGAATATCCAATGGAATAAAGACAGTCTCTTCAGGAAGTGGTGCTGGTAAAATGGAAAGCAACATGCAGAAAAAAGAACCTGGACCACTTTCTTACACCATACACAAAATAAACTCAAAAGGAATGAAAGGCCTAAGTGTGAGACAGAAAGCCACCAAAATCCTTGAGGAGGAAGCAGTCAAATACCTCTTTGTTCTCGGCCGTAGCAACTTCTTAATCAACACGTCTCCAGAGGCAAGGCAAACAGAAGCAAAAATGAACTGTTGGGACCTCATCAAAATAAAAAGCTTCACAGGGAAGGCAACAATCAGCAAAACTAAAAGGCAACCAATGGAATGGAAGAAGATTTTTGCCAAGGACACATCAGATAAAGGGTTAGTATCTGAAATCTATAAATAACTCATCAAACAATCCAAAAAGCAAATATTTTAGTGAAGAAATGGGCAAAAGACATGAATAGACACTTCTCCAAAGAAAACATCCAACAGATGGCCAATAGACATGAATAAATGCTCAATGTCACCCATCATCAGGGAAATACAGATCAAAACTACAATGAGATACTACCTCACACTTGTCAGAACGGCTAACATTAACAACTCAGGCATCAACAGATGTTGGCAAGAATGTGGAGAAAGAGAATCTCTTTTGCATTGCTGGTGGGAATGCAAACTGGTGTAGCCACTCTGAAAAATAGTACAGAGGCCCTCAAAAAATTAAATATAGAACTATCCTACGACCCAGCAATTGCACCATGAGGTATTTATCCAAGGGATACAGGTGTGCTGTTTCAAAGGGTCACATGCTCCCCAATGTCTATAGCAGCACAATGAACAATAGCCAAAGTATGGGAAGAGTTGAAATGTCCATTGATGAATGAATGGATAAAGAAGATGTGATACACACACACACACACACACACACACACTGGAGTATTACTTGGCAATCAAAAAGAATGAAATCTTGCCTTTTGCAACTACGTGGATGGAATTAGAGGGTATTATGCTAAGCAAAATTAGTCAAAGAAAGACAAATATCATATGACTTCACTCATATGAAGACTTTAAGATACAAAACAGATGAACATAAGGGAGGGGAAGCAAAAAATAATATAAAAACAGAGAAGGGGACAAAACATAAGAGACTCTTAAATATGGAGAACAAATAGAAGGTTATTGGAGGGGTTGTGGGATGGGGAAGAGGCTAAATGAGTAAGGGGCATTAAGGAATCTACTCCTGAATTCATTGTTGCACTATATGCCTATTAACTTGGATGTAAATTTTAAAATAAATAAATAAAAATATGTGCTTTCAGGGGTCCCTAGGTGGCACAGTTGGGTAAGCCTCCAACTCTTGATATGGGCTCAGCTCATGATCTCACAGTCTGTGAGTTCAAGCCCTGCTTTGGGCTCTGTAAGTTTGAGATTCTCTCTCCCTCTTTCTCTCCCTCTCCTCCGCTTGCATTCATTCATTCATTCTCTCTCTCTCAAAATAAATAAACTTAAGAAAACATATGTGCTTATAGTTGCAGAATTTTACGTTAGTAATCTCTGATACTTTTCCACATCTGAGAAACTGGAATCTCAACATCTATTGCTCAACTTCTTTAAGAGTGATACTACTTGAATCATTTTGAACAAGTTTCTTAATTTTCTGAGCCTCGGCCTATCTATTTTATGCCTTTTCTCAGTTCAAGAACTGACCATGACACTGTGGTCCCTAATATGATAAATCTAAATGCCCTTATTCATTCACTCAATAAACATTTATTGAAACCTGAGGATACAGCAATAAATATAACCAAAGGCAAGGTCCCCATTATCACATAGTTATATTCTAGGGCAAACACCTCTTGCTTAGGTTCCACCAACAGCCACGTCCTCTTGCATTATAAGGCCATTTGGCCTCATCTGAGCTTCTCCAGTCAAACTGTGAAAGACTCCTTACTGTTTCCATTTTCTCCAGGCCTGACTGTTATTTGTCTTGTCTACCTGGAATACCCTTACATTTTCTCACCAATAGTAACTATTTAGCTTTTGCTCTAAGTTGACACTTAAAAGTTATATCCTTAAGGAAACCATACTGGACTTAATAATTATTTGATTACTATGTCTTTTTCACAATTTATTTAGACAATATATATGGTTTTCATTTATACATATCTCTTGATGGCTCTTGCAAATACTTCTTGCCTTCCAAAGTTGAATTAAAACTAATTGAGTTAAAACCTGTGTTGTCTTCTTTTTTGTATTGGTAGAAACTGTTTACTATCCCCCTAACATCCATTCTCATCTTCCTCCTTTGAATACTAGAAGTCCCTAAAATTCCAAGCACATGGCTGCCCAGCTAGAGACTACATTTCCCAGCCTTCCTTGCAGGTGGGTAAGGTCACAGAGACTAAATTCTGACCAATGAAATGTCAGCAGAGGTAATACATGCAAGGTCCAGGAAATGCTTGCCCTCTACTTCCTTACTTCTCTTCCTATGGGCTGGAACAAGATCTTCGAAGTGACCAGTCATCTTGGATTTTGCCGCTGAGAGCAAAGCCTGATGAAATGTTAAAAACAGGAGAGACCATCTGGGGTCCTGGGCTACCTTTTGGAGAAGATTTTTCTTATTCCACTGCATGACCTATGAGCTCACATTTTTATCCACTAGAAAAAATAACTCCTATATTGTTTAGGTCACTGCTATCAGTATTTTATAAAACATTCAAACCAATATTCTAACATAATGCTCCTTATGGTACTTGACATAAAATAATATGAATGGAGTGCTAAATAAATACTGATTAAATGAATGAATATATAGATCATGGAATTTAATAAATAAATCTTCGTTAATAAAGTGATTTGGTGGGGGTAGGTGCTTTTTCCTGAATGTTATGTGTTGTTTGTCATTACATGCTTAAAAGAGAAGGGCTGGTTCTGATATCTTTTTCCCTGAGCTATATTCATTTTGTTGGAAATGTTAGAGATATCAATATACTCAAGCCTTCTGATGTCATTAAGACTTTTGGCAGGAGTATCTGAAATAGGATGGTCTGGCATTAAATTTTGGCACTAAAAGAGAAGTTTTAAATAACTGGGGACCCTTACAGAAATTTTGGTTTTAAAATTTTTGGAGAACTATGGTCACTTTGACCTCTATAGCTCATGCTGCTCACCAATGTCACCACCACTTCCCAGGACCACAAAAGCAGAGGACGCAACATACCTCCAAATCTCCTGAGATATTGGCACCAGCAAGAATCCCAGTAGCTGCCGGGAAAAAAATGGCAAAGACAGAGAAGAAGCCTTGACCTTTTGTGAAGCTTGGCCCAAAGTTTTCCGCAAATATTGATGCTGCAACACAAGTAAAGAAAATTATCATGTAGACTTTCTTTACAGAGTAGGAGATTGGTTACCTTTAGCTTCTATCTATGTCTCATGTAAATGTTTCCCTCCATTTTAAATGGAATGAACTTGGAGATGTTGGAGTACTCCTGCCAAACCTCATGTTCATATTTGCCAAGAGTCAAGGTTGTAGATCTCTAGAACATAGATATCTCTGATAAACTTCTGTGCCAAAAGAGACCCAAGCCTCCTGACTTTTGAATCTAGAAGATTGGAAAAGGGGGAAATGGAGAATTTTTCTCATGACTATACTGGCATATTTGCAACTATACCACACAGTACACTGCCCTACATACACAACTACTTTCTTCCATGCATTAACACTCTAATCAACACACAGCTTTTCTGTGCTTTTTTTTTAATTGTAGGAGAGCCTCTGGGTGAAACTAGCTTATGATTTTGCTACTTATGTTTACCTTCCCCATTCCCTCCTCCCAGAAATTAGATCTTAAATTTTTAAATTTTTTTAATGTTTTTATTTATTTTTGAGAGACTGAGAGAGATAGCATGAGCAGGGGAGGGTCAGAGAGAGAGGGAGGTACAGAATCTGAAGCAGGCTCCAGGCTGAGCTAGCTGTCAGCACAGAACCTGACGTGGGGCTCGAACCCACAAACTGTGAGATCATGACCTGAGCTGAAGTCGGATGCTCAACCGAGTCACCCAGGTGCCCCTAGATCTTAAATTCTTATATACAGAAGAATAATATAGTGGAGAGTCTTGGTTATAACATAGTATATCCCATGAGGTATCAGCAAATTATTTAAATGAGAAAGAAACAATGCAGGAGAAAAACAGAAAAAGGAAGGAGGAAGAAGGTGAACAAAAGAATCTGGCCTGATGGAAAAACAAGGAAAGAGAATTTGAGTCGTCAGAAAAAATACAGCAGGAGCTAGAAGGACTCAGAAAATATACAGCAGGTTCTAGAAGGAGGGAAAGGAATAGAAAGGAAAGGATGTTAACAGGCAAAGCAAACAAGACAAACTTTAGAAAGAAACAGAATCAGGAAGAAAGAGGTGATGTGACACCTAAAGGAAACAAATACTGGTAAATAATGAAAAGAAGTATTTTTTTAAATCTCAGTGGTGGGTTCTTGAGTAAGTTAGCATAGAAAGCTAGGAAGATGTGCATAGGTGGAGTAGAATTTCATGCTTAGTGGAATTCCCTCAGGATGATACACCAACTCCTATAATCTTTTATGCTTGAAAATCTCACAGGGATGCTTAATTAGATAATACTAGAGATAAGCAAGGTACAAAAAAGTTTAGAAGGGGGCACCTGGCTGGCTCAGTCCATGAAACATGTGACGTTTGATCTCAGGGTTGTGAGTTCAAGCCCCATGTTGGGCATAGAGATTGCGTGAAAATAAAATCTTACAAGGCACCTGGGTAGCTCAGTCCATTGGGCGTCCAACTTCAGCTCAGGTCATGTTCTCACAGTCTGTGAGTTCAAGTCCTGTGTCAGATTCTGTGCTGACACTTCAGTGCCTGGAGTCTGCTCAGGATTCTAGTTCCCTCTCTCTCTGCCCCTCCCCCACTCATGCTCTGTCTCTGTCTCTTTCTCTCTCAAAAATAAACATTTACAAAGTTTAAAAGGATAAAATATTTTTAAAAAGTATAGCAGAAGAAAGACTATGTTTGACTTTAGTGCTCTCAGTGGTTGAGCAAACTGTCTGAATGATGTCCTCTTTCCTTGCTTATACAATTCTTTTTCTATTTGATAGTGACAACAATTTGTCCAACACTTGAAGGCTTTCAAAGCACTTTTGCCTCCACTACCTTATTTACTTCTCAAAAATCCCCTCAGGAAGTTATTGTTATCAGCCCCACTAGAGCAGGGAAATTTGAGACCCAAACATACTAGGTGTCCGGTCTAGCTGTCAAGTAGCAGGGTTGAGACTCACTGTGAATTTCTTGAATCCAACCCCAGGCTCTTCCCTGGATTGCACTGGGATTCTAATGGCTGAAGTGGGGAACGCAAGGATGGTGATGGAGCTGGGCAGGGGAGAATCACAGATTGCAAAGCAACTACTTTGTCACACGTACCTTGGTAGTTAAAGAAACCTCTGGACTTCTTCTCATTGTTGGATGGGATGACAGTTCCAATAAAGAAGTTTGCAATAGCAATGAGAAGAATGACCAGAAGTATCACTTGAGCCTGGAACGGCAAAGTAAAAGGAGGCCAACTTAGATTCATTTAACTTTTTACGTAATTATAAATGTAATGCCCACTGAAGAAAGACCCTATTTGGTTATTTTGATGAACACAATAGACAATAGTTTATCCTTATTGGAAACACTACATTGGACCTGGGTGTAGCCGTTACATTTTCAATAGGCACATGTGCTTGGGCACTTGAAGGTGACATTTCAAAAATATTACAAGTACTATGTGGTAACTTGCTGCAGTGTCCTTGGGAATATAAATGGAGCCCAAAGTTTTATCACCGAGAGAGTTTATTTCTTTTCTAGACAGTATGCCTATGGATTCCTCCTGCCCTTTCCCAGGGCTAAATGCAACAGGAGTATGACAACATAATGCTTCATGGAGTTCCTGTGATGCCACATGCCTCTGATGTTAGGTCACCAGTGTATGCTCAGCACAAGCAATTTGCAAGGCTGACCAATCAAATTGTCTTTCTTTATCCCCCTCTCCCCCTGCTGACATTTCAAGAGTCTTGGCTTGGCATTCCCATATGCGGTTCCCTCTGCAGGGAATTCTTTGCATAACTATTTCTGTCTTCTCATCCTTTAAGTCTTAGTTACCTCTTTGGATAAGACTTTCTTGATCACTGAATCTAAATAATAACAGCTAACATTCACTGAGGGCTTACAATACAGAGATAGATTTAATTTTACCCATATTCTTTCAGATAGCTAATACCACCAATAACTGTATGAAGTATGTAATCCTTTTATCATCATTTTAAAGATAAAGAAACTGAGGCACAGAGAAGGTCACACAGATGTAAACCATTTTCAAATCCAAGTGCTCTGACAACAGAGCTAGAGCTTTAAATCTACCCTCCACTGCTATGAAACTACATTGCCTCCCTCAGGGAATAAAGTCATTGTAAGTAGATTCCCTTATTTTCTATCTCAGTGCCCTGTTTAGTTCCTTTATAGCACTTTCACAACTTACCTTTTTGTATTTACTCCTATCCCCACAGACCATATGCTCAATTAGGCCCACGACTGTGCCTGTTTTGGTCACAACAAAACATTCCAGCCTAGCAGAATGCCCAGCATTAATAAGCCCAGCACACAATAAGCATTTAATTAATTTTTGCTTGATATGTGAATGCATAACCTACAAATAAATGCCATATGGGAACATTTCCTATTGCCTTATTGTAGGGGGGTGACTTTGGCCACCTTTCTATCTCTGGTGACTTCTTGAGGTCTGCATATTGCATTTCCAGGCACTTCTGACCAGTTTCAATTATACCAGTCACTGTAGAGATTTAGAAATCAGGTAAAATACATGCTCCTGTCATTCAGAAATTTACTACCGGTATTACTACTAGTTAAATCCAGATATTCTCTAGTTCAAGGGCCTATGATGCCCTCAAATTTGCTCCTGTACTACTGTGTCTCTGAGGAGAATGGTAGTTTCTGCCTCTATTACCTTCTCCCATCACACTTGCCATTTCCTTTGGGCTTCAGCCCCAGTAAGCTTGAAATGCCAGCTGGGATACCAGCGGTGTGACTAGGAGACACAGCTTTCCCGCATGTACCATTGCTATGATCATAAGGGGTCTGTGGTGAAAATGGCAGCTACGTTGGTATCTATGTCCATGACAACAGTATAAAGATGGACAAAGTGCAGGCCCAATCATGTGACACATGAGCTGTGAGTTGTGACGGCCCGGACCTCATGTTCCGAGGGCTCGGTGCTCTTCCCAGTGTTAACCCGCAGTTTTTTCCATAGCAAGTAATAATGGCAATTCCTTTTGAATATGGGGTTTGTTCTATTCCCGCAATTTGGCCAAGACCTGAGCGGCAGTAGTTGATAACACGATTTTTGAGAAAATCACCTTTGCTTCCCATTCCATTCCAGCTACTGAAATTCCTAAAAGAATCACCACTGTGATGGAGCCTATTATCCGGATGTCATTGGTTGGATCCACCATCATTGAATTGCTCTCCTGGAACAACAACAAAAATCACTAAAATGGTTAGAAATGGAGCTTTTTTGGCTTGTATGTCTTATTATAGAAGAGCTACTGTCCAGTCATGTCTGGAGCCATATAGGATAATAGAAAAATGAAGCGCTCCTAGATCTGAGATTAGCATTATTTTGTCCTATAATAATAGGCTGGTGGTAGCCAAGTTTGGAAATTCTAGATGCTCACTCTAGTCACAGCTTGCAAAGCAATTGTAGCACTAAGATAAGTATGGGCACATATAAATATAATGTTTTCTTTCAAAAGAACAACTGGTTATTTTTGTGTATCAAGGGGAATCTTAGAGAAATAAAAATGAGTGGTTTACAATGTGAATATTAGAAAATAAGTTTCATTAGGGGTGCCTGGGTGGCTCAGTCAGTTGAGCGTCCAGCTTTGGCTCAGGTCATGAGCTCACGGTTCGTGGGTTCAAGCCCCGCATCAGGCTCTGTGCTGACAGCTAGCTCAGAGCCTGGAGCCTGTCTTTGGATTCTGTGTCTCCCTCTCTCTCTCTGACCCTCCCCTGCTCACACTGTCTCTTTCTCTCTCTCAAAAATAAATTTATTAAAAACATTAAAAAAAAGGAGTTTCATTCAATTAAATAACTACAGAAACCAGATAATGCACTTCTTGAAGATCACATACCTTATGAACTATATAATGCACTCATTTATTCATTTAATTTTCAGATAAAGGTCCTGTTATTAACTGAATTCAGTGAATGCTATCACTTCCATAAAAGGAGGACTAGAAGTTAGTTCACATACCAGTAATTAACATGCTCATGTACATATTGTCTAGATCGAGCACCTAAACTAGGAAATGCTTCGTTTTCTGCAGTGAGTTGTTCAAATATTTGAACTTTCTTTCCCTTTTGGAGATCTATAACCATAATAGTAATATTGCTACTGATAGTGATGCTTATCATTTAACTTCTGTTTCATATTTTACACAGTATTTCACGTATATAATGTCATTTGTTCTGTACATTTTTATTAAAGACATAGAACAGTATTATTTAGCCCATATGACAGATTTGAGATACCAGGTTTAGATCAATAGAGGGACCAGCCCAGAATCTCTCAGCCGATAAATCAGAGAGCCGGGATTCCAAGCCAGTTCTGATGCCAAGCCTAGAGCTCCATCCTCTATATCCAACTTCCACATTCTACAGAATAAATCTATTTCCTCTCATCTTGCCATAACAATATCCCCTAGTGCCCTGAAAAGGCAAATTGAACCGAATTATCTTACTTGGCTGAAGAAAAGAAAAACTTTTAATTACCTTAAGAAGATCTACCACTGTTTCAGCAAATCCCACCACATACATAGCAACAGCCACTGCATTGGCAAAAGCAAAGATCAAGCCTATAGATCCACCGAACTCGGGCCCTAAGCTTCTGGAAATAAGATAGTAGGCCCCACCTAAAATAAAAAATGAACATGCTTTACTTTGAGGAACTGCTAAGGGATTTAGAGTATATGACCACATAATTTTGACTAATTTTTATTCTAATGAAAATATTGCATCTTCTTAATAATTGTAGGAATCTTGTATCACTTTAATGAATAATTTAGCCTTTTCTTGTATTCTGAGAACTGTACTAGAACATAGTAGAATATCCTTACTAGGTAAATTCTGATTTATTGAAATCTAATTGTATACAAATGTCACAAATAAGAATACAGCAAACTTTACTAAAATAAAATGCTTTGCCTTTAAAAAATATTCACTGGTGAGTTCAAATCAATAATGTAACCAAGGTAAAATGTTATATTTGGAATTTCCAGGAACAGGCAGCCCTAGGCAGAAAATGATGCAGGAGAAGTTTATCATTGCTATGCTAACTTCCTTTCTGGTATAATTTTCTGGTATGTATTTGCTGCATTAAAAAAAACTACCTTTATAGTATTTGTATTATCTACTCTATAATGTATAGCTTTGTATTATCTACTCTATAAATCAGAATTGACTCTCTGTGTGTTTAGTTCAAGAAGGCATGATTATTGCCAAATACCCACATGTGTATGGAGTGGCAAATGGGAGGACAGATAGAGAGGGCCTGGAATAATGGCTTTTTCTTTGGACCTTGAATAAGGTAGTTCTATATATGGCCATGAACCTATGTGCGCGGGAAAGCCTGAGCTGGACTGGCTAACTTCCAGAGGGTACTGAGAGCAGGTAAAAAAGACGAGATGTTGAGAGGCCTAGATAGCTAGGTGTTACCACAGATCATAGTAAATCAATGGCTTCCTACAGTAAGGTAGTCATAGAGGTGGAGAGGATTGGGAGGGGGATGACACTGAACAAACATATCTCAAAACAAAACACAACTATCTTTTGCAGAAAAGGAATTTCCTCCGCTGTGGTAACTCCTTTGAGTTAAAGGGTCAAAGCTCTTTTCAGAAATGTAACCAGTTATCTGGGTGCAGCATTATTTCCTTTGTCCAGATTACATTAGATGAGTTAGCTGGCCGGGCACGTAGGCTTGGTTAAAGCGACAGACTAGCAGGGGAAGCTGTGAGAGCAGGTGTATTTGTGGGAGGGAGGGGGCTCTTAGAGGGCCCTGCAAGGAACACCTGGATAAGGTGCCCAAGCAGAGGTCCCCGGAGCCAAACAGAATGGGAGGGGGAAGGCAGGAATTAGAACAGCAATAAGCCTCACTGCTTCATCTTCTGCCTCAGCCTGCATATTCCTGGATGGTTTAAAAGTAACTCCTTGTTGTGTTTGTTAGTTTCTATCTTCTTTTTAATGATCTTCTCAGGCCTGTTGGCCCCTGGGAGCGTAGTGTGGGGGTGACGACTGAGGGCTAAGTGGGGAGTGTCAGCTGGGGTGCTGAGCGGGCCTGACAGCGCCCGCTGGGCTCGTCCAAGGCACAAAGCGACCGCGTGTTTTACTGTAACTATCTATGCCTTCTTTCTAGAGCATAGAAAGAAGCCACTCTCTGTAAACATGTTTAATCACAGGAAATGGGTGAAAGAAAACCTTCTTCCAGAGGTCTCTTAATTTCAGTTGAGAGAACTTTGCCTTGATGTTCAAATTTGGGCTAGTTCGTTTTGTTTTCACCCTTTGGGGATTAATTATTTAGATGCAGATTTTACTTCCAGCATTAAACCGACTCTGGACATTACTCTGTAACCGAGCTTGCCGTCATAAGTAAAGGAATTGGCTTACCTCCTCTTACTACTCCATTTGTGCAAATGGCAGACATAGAAATACCTGTGAGTGTCGTCACTACCACACTCAGGCCAATGATGATGACTCCAAGACCTGCAAAATCCCCCAAGAAATGTGTTTGGCTCCAGTACTTCTGGAGGGAGCAGTCTGAATCTTGTCACAGAATGATCCGTCTCCCCACGAAAACCCTGAAATGTTCTAGAAGATCCCATTCCGTGAAGGTCTAGGAAGCACCTGAAATGTACTAAACTTTAAGTTGAAGCCGTGTCCAGGAATCATTTCCCAGGAGACCCCAGCCAGACGTACGGCAGCCTAGCCTGAAAAAGAAAACATTCACCCACAGAATTCTGAGCATCTGGAAACCATGAGCTGCAATGTGCCAGAGAGATCCGTTAGAGACGATCCCACCACGGACCAGCGTGCACCAGGACTGCACTCACAGCACCTTATGTTTCCTTCGGCATCCAGCTGACTTAGTCCACCAGCCATCAAGAGCGCTGGGCTACTTGCTTGTTTCAGTCAAAAAGGAGTATACACACATTTTGCCTACCCGGAGCAAGTGATGAGGGCTTAGATAGCTTAGACACGTTACCTCCACGAACAAACCCGTTAGTTGCTATTGCAGAAGTCGACAACCCAGTAATAGAAGTTACCATGGTGGAAAGAAGAATAATGAGAACTCCAAGACCTGTTAGCAATGAAAGATAGAAGATGTTACATTTTACTTCTCTGACTTGGATTCCCTGTTGCTGCAAACTACAAACGGCCTTGAATTTAAGTTTGCACGTCCACGCCTGGGCCCCAGTGGAGTTCCTCTGTGCTCAGGAGATCCTGGTTGGCCTGGCATAAAGATCAAGTCGGAGGCCTGCTCATTATGATGAAGGATGGTTTCCAAAAGTGAACACAATCTAAAATGCGGCCCCGGAAAGGAAAAGGGGACTTCTGCTGGCGTCCTGGGAGAGAAACTACCCTGGCTGTGAAACGAGAAAACATGACATTTGACCTTCTCTCTTGCTTGAGAGGAACCTGAATGAGAAAGTTGGGGGGTTGACAAAGGTTAAATCCTTCCTCATTTTTCTCGCATCTCTCTTGCCTGGAGGAGAAAAAAAAAGAAGCCAACTTGGATTACCTTTGCCAACACTCCAGAAAGGTCAGTGGTGAACTATCTGAGCCCGTGTTGCCTTTACCTTACAAACGATCGTGCGGGTCACAAGCTTAATTACCTCCTCTGACATATCCATTTGTGGCAATAGCAGAGGTGGATAAACCAGTGATACCAGTCACTGTCACGGCTAAGCCGATGATAATCACACCAAGACCTCAGTTGAGAGAGGAAAAATAAAGGCAATTAAACAGTGCAACAATCCATTAGATCGTTTACATAAAAGCCAGCAAATCTAGGGTAATCAACAGAGGACCACATCTGAATTAACAAGTCGGCCTGGAAATCACCAGAGTACATGCTTAGCTTATAAGTTTTCTGCCTGTAGTAAAAAGAGAGCCTAGAAACGGAAGAGCTCAGATGTGCAGTGAGAACTGCCCGCAAAGGAACAACAATGGCGGGTCAACATTTAGGGTGAACCCCACTTCTTGTGCAGTTCTAGACAGCTCGTAACATAATAATTGGCCGATGAGTCCAAGCTGCCTTTATAACTAGAGAGTAAATGTTCACCTCTGCAGATAATTGTCTTTTTATATACGTTTTGTTGTGTAGGAGTGGAAAATTACATGCAATGTAGCAAACTGTTTATTTGGCAGATAAGTAAAGTAGAAAGAAGCAAACTGAACTATGTTCACTTACTGGCAAGGCACTTATTTTCTGAGCTAAAACCGGCAATGAGATTTGAAAGAATCATGTGCAAGGTGGCAAACATAGCGCATAGAACACAGCATGTGATCAGTAGCACTGCCTTTCGATTGTGTCCGCGATACTTATAGCAGCTGTTGCTTACTGCAAGCCCACTATACATCCAACCATGGATCAAGTAGCATGAGAAACGCAAGGAACAAATAAAATGAAATGAAAAATCTGTCCTGAAGGATCTTATGGTGCAGAAGGTCAGTGATTATAAGGAGGAGAGAGAAATAAACCAGAATCCAGAGAAAGACAAGTCTGCCTTCAGCTTCAGGAAGCACAGTCAGGAGGATACTGAAGGGTAGCAGAATATGCCACCCCCAATTGTACCACTTTCGAATAAAGAATATTTTGAGCTAAAGGCAACAGAGGAAAAAAGCGGCTACCTCCCCCTATTTGCCTGAAAACAAGACATAAATCTGTAAAGGTGTCTCTACTTTCCTCTATACAAGGAAGGACAGAAGTTCATCATCAGAGATAATTTTAGATCCGTACCAACTGGAACCGCACTGTTAAGTCCCTATATAACAGCCTTGACTTAATTTCCATTAGTTCCCTCATGTATCTGCCTTTCCACAGCCTGCTACCCTAGAAGCTCAGTCCTTTTCCTTTGTCTCGTCACTTCTCTAAGAACATATCGTTCTCTTGTTAAGATGCTATGTATGCCAGGGGCATCTGGGTGGCTCAGTCGGTTAAGCATCCAACTTCAGCTCAGGTCATGATCTCACGGTTTGTGAGTTTGAACCCCGAGTCGGGCTCTGTGCTGACAGCTCAGAACCTGGAGCCTGCTTCGGATTCTGTGTCTCCCTCTCTCTCTGCCCCTCCCCCACTCACACTCTGTCTCTTCCTCTTGAAAATAAATAAACATTAATAAAGCTTTTTTAAAAAGATGCTATGTAGGCCCAAGTTCTAACCACTCCATTGAGTTACTCATTGCTGAGTATTCTTATGTGGACCCATGATGCACATGTTAATAAATTTTTGATTGTTTTTCTCTTGCCGCTGTTAAGAAAGAAGTTTAGGGTCACAGGCACCGAAATCACCCTGGCTCTAGTGAGAATGTTCTTGCCTACATATGCTCCCCTACGTAAAATGGATACTTCATAATTGTTGTTGGCAAGCACTCTTGTTCCAGAGATAATTAGAACAGTAGTCATCTGAGAGAGACTGTGATCTCTCTGGCCAGGCCCTGGGAAAAGCGGAAGTGGAAGGAAATGAAGGACAGAAAATGAAGGACAGATAGAAATGGAAACAAGGTATTGAAGGTTGCCTCTCTTGATGCTCCCAGCTGTATCCTAGCTCTAAAAAAAGTGTGTAGGCTATTTTACAGTTTGAAGTGCAGTAGGAGGAGGCTAACTATAGGCATGAGATACAAACTTGGACCATATTGCTTTGGCCCCTACAGATTCTTTAAGGTTTGGAGTTGCATGAAATAGTTGCACTAAATTCTTTCAATCTATTGCAGGGATCCTTTAGTACATATTACCTCTACATCACCATGTGGCCTCAGTTCTTTGCACTCCTACAAGTAACTTTTTCCTATCTTGTGCACAGTATTTTGCTTTTGATTTTGTTTTGAAGGTATTTGATATCAAATGTTTAACTCACCCCAGCAACTGTACAGAACTAAATAGTTTGCACTTCAGGACATTAAACCTACTTCCACTATTATCTTTGTACCCTTATTTTACCTTTGCTTCTATTTTCCCAATAATTATAGAATAGTCAGTCAGTAGTTTTCTCAAAATGCAGTCCTTGAACCACCTACTTCAGGAAATACCTGAAGTGTTTACTAAAAATGCCCAGACCTACTGAGCTGGAATCTTTCAAAGTGAATCCCAGGATTCTGTGGTTTTGGAAACTAACTTCCTAGGTAATTCCTATGTACCCCTCAGTCTGAAGCCTATTACACTGTCCCAGCCTACCTCAAGTTGTGTCTGCCTAGACAGCAAGGTTACTTAGCTTTATCTTCACAGAATTGATTGGGAAACAATTAATTCAGGTCCCTAATTTTCAGATGAGAAAATGAAACTCATGGAGTATATGTGACTTGCTTCAGGTCATACCTTTTTCACTCCCTTATTCCATGCCTAATGTTTCAGTTTATTAGAAGCCATCTTGCCCCTGCCAAAGTCTCCTAGACAGAGAAGAACAAATTTATGGCATTTTTGGCTTAGTCTACCCTTTGGTTTTGGGGGAAAAGACAGCTAAAACTCATGGCCCTAGAAGGGTTACCGGAAGGCTGTAGTTACTGTCACTCTTGGTGCCAGCTTTTTTCTGTCTTTGTTCCCAGGGTCTCCTCTTCAAAAGATCTTCCCCAAACTATCCCAAATCAAGGAGAAACTTGTATTTGCTTCTTTTCTTACTCAATAAAGGGAATCCAAATGGGACCCAGAAGATGACTCAATCAACTCATTTAGCTTTAAGTTCATAGCAAAGGCCAGTAAAACTGAGTGAGGGTGGTCATAAGTTTCTATGACTCACTGAAGTCTACTTTCTGAGAACTAAAACAACAACAACAAACAAACCTCCATTCAAAGGAAAACCCACTAGACACCCATTTAAAGTGGATATGACTACTTAAAGGGAAGGTCCTTATTAAAACAATACTGATGTCTGAAAGTATAATACACAGTTTAGCAGAAGATAGGATTCTTCATGTTTTTCGATTTTGCACAAAGCATGAAACTGGATTGACTGTGAAGAGTAATGAAAGATCTGATTAAGGTTCAGATTATCGCCGAACACATGGATGTTAAATAAGCTGCATTAGAGAGAATTACTCTTGCCCTTGGCTATGCTCACACCTCCAAACAAAGTAATGCTGCTTGATGATCTCAATAAGTTACTAAACTGCCCTTAAAAAACTAATTTTGCATGAAACCCTGGAGCAAACACTTGGCAATATTAAGATGCAGATTTTCCATGGAACAGCATCGACTTATTTTGGACCCTGCGGCTATAAGCGTTCATTTGAGATGCATCATAAAGCTGGCAAGCAGCCCTTAGTCAGGAGCCCAGCAGTTGCCAAACATGAAACATGGAAAAACTACGGGAACCGGTTCCAGGGTTTCCATTTACAGCTCAGCCCTTTCTTTGTGCGAGTTAGACTTCTGGTTAAACTCAGTAGGTTTTGAGGACCGAAGGCAATCAATAATGACCGAGCGCCTTTGAATGTGAATTGGAATACGTTCTGGAGTAGTAAGTATCCAAAAGCACATCTGCACTTTCTTGTTCTTGACACTAATGACTTACAGGTCTTCTCCAAAAGTGGATTTGTAATGCATTTCCCATACATAGAGTAGAACGTCATTAATTTTTATCACATTAAATCAGGAACTTTGATAAAATTTAAATACGTTTTTCATATAAATTTTATCTACATACTCTTTATAAAAACGATTTGCCACAGGAAATGATATTTTAAGGAAGATATAATCTTTAAAAATATCAAAGAATCACTCAAAATAATCTCAACACCATGCATTTTCTGTTAGAAAAATTAGTAGTGCTCATATATGTTATCTCGGTCATTTCATCTATCACTGTGAAGCCCCTACCTGGCATATTTTATCAACCTTTGTTTTCTTATCCCTGGTACCTGAAAGTAACACAATTATTTTCTTTGGCAAATGTTCAACAATTCAGCATTTCTATTAGTCAGGTCACATTGTTCCCACTTTTCCCACAAGCTGTTTTGGTTGAGGGAAATTTTGCCAATAAGCATAATGGGGATGCACAAACGTCGGTATGTCTCAAACGATGAATAGTAGTATTTAAAATATGTGTCTCTGTAGATCTGTACACTTAAAACTCTAAGAACAGACAGAAATATTTACTTGAGCATTTATCTGGTTGGTAAGCTGGAAAATTCCAGTCTCCCAAAAGTTTACGCTACACCTTTTCTCTCTCACAAACATGGTTAAAGAGGCAAAGTAGAAAATCTCGAGTGCAGATTATTTCTGTGACCTCCATCTCACATTCAGCATTAATGGTGAAAACAAGTTGCTTATTGAGTTTATAACTGGCACTGAAAAGGGTATATGGGGCATGGGGAAATGCGCTTACCAATCCCAGCTTCTCCAACGATCCAGGAGAGGCGAATGAAGAGCATGACCCCCCAGATATTCAGCATGCATCTCACCTGTGGGTTGAAGGAGCATTGAAAGGGATGTGAGAAGTGAGAGTGGGGCAGAACCCAGCCATCTCTGTAACTCTGGTGTCCAACTTTGCTAACACTTAGTCCACGAAGACACGGAATAAACAGATTTCATTTGGAAACATAGGAGCTTTCTCACCAGCACACCTTTCACCCATCCGAACTTCACAACGCCAGCTTTATCCTCCTCTTCCTTGTTTTCAGCTTCTTCGTCTCCAGGTATCCCATCTCCGTTAGCAACCCTGTCGGCTGACCCCGGTGCAACTGTTACGTTCTGCATTTATACAGGTAGCAAAAATACAGTATTTGGTCAACAGAAGGCTCCAGAAAACTTTCAAAGGCAAATCAAAATAAATGTCATGAAATTTTAGACACACCAAAAGAAGGAAACATATTCTAGCATGTGTATAAGGTAAGTATTTTTTTGCCCTGGGAGCAGATGGATTCATTTTGTGAGTAATTTCAAGTACAGTAGAACTGCAAAGGAGCTTGGGCAGTTCTATGGGTGAGAATATTACCTTAGGGGAAAATGGGTAGATTTAGGTAAATTTAGAATACAGAAAGAACAAATAACAGAAAAAGAAACAAAGGCAGCCTTAAAGTCTATCAGAAGTGAGGCATAGTAGGAGGTTAATGTCTTTGATGCAGACTACATGGACCTCTTTCTGTTAAACTCCTTGGGCTTCATTTTATTCACCTAAAATAATGACAACAACACTTCTCTAAACATGTCACAGTATCTTTAAGAAGATTGGATGAAAGAACACATAAAAGCATTTTATTTTGTTGATTTATATATTTGGTTTTTTCTAACTTATTTTATATAGAGAGAGTTCAGGAACAGGGGAGAGGGAGAGATAGAGAGAGAGAGAGAGAGAGAGAGAGAGAGAGAGAGAGAGAGAGAGATCGAGAGATCAAGTAGGCTCCATAACTCAGCCAGGAGCCCAACGCAGGGATTCATCCCAACTACCCTGAGATCACAACCTGAGCTGAAATCAAGAGTTGGACAGTTATCTGACTGCATCACTCAGGTGCTCCTATAAGCATTTTCTTTAAAAACAAAAAGAAAAAAGATTTAAGGGCACTGTTTGGCTACAAGGATGCTATTCCTGTAGAGGAACTTTCTTTCAGATTCGATATGCCTTTGCCTGAGAATTGCTGGATGTGCTGATAGCATTGTACAAAGGGTAAGAAGTCTTATCACTACTAGAAAGGCAAACTGAGTACAAACAAGAAGTAGGTAGTATAAAAAAAATGTCAAAACTTAATTTTGTGTGTGTGATCTAATTTTGAAGAATAACTTCCTTATCAATAGGATAGTCTCTGAATTCAATGGGGTAGGAAAATAGCTCTGTTTCTCTCAAATGAAAAATAACTCTAACTTCTCTTTTAGATAGGACCTTGAATAATTTCAGATGCACCCATTTCATTTAGTCTATCGTGCACCTACCTAACTACAATGGTTAGACTATACCCCACTGAGTTCCTCCAAAGCAACCTTTTCCAGTAAGGGTTTGAAACCATTGAGGAAGTCTCTTACAATCAGCATTCAATCACCATTATTAAAGAACAACTTTATCTTATTTAAGTGGTCTAAATTAGTTTAAGGCTAGGATGATGTGCTCCCCTATTACTAGCTGACATGTCTCAGACAAGGGATATTTTTTCTCCTCTAAAATAAGACTGGCATGAAATACATATTCAGTGTTTACTATAAGGACTTTATTGGAAGGCAATCAAAGTTTTTGTCCTTGCCATGTTTAAGAGTTATTGCTCTTTGGGCTTTGGTGTATCATTAGCCTACCCACTATAAACTGACTCCTTTAAAAAAATTTTTTTTAATGTTTATTTATTTTTGAGAGAGAGAGAGACACAGAGCATGAGTGGGGGACAGTCAGAGTGAGAGGAAGACACAGAATCTGAAGCCGGCTCCAGGCTCTGAGCAAATAAATAAATGGTCAGCACAGGGCCTGACGCAGGGGTCGAACCCACAAACTGTGAGATCATGACCTGAGCAGAAGTTGGCTGCTTAACCAACTGAGCCACCCTGGCGCCCCTATAAACTGACTAATTTGGGCTGTTAGCTCCAGGAAACTTTGACCTCTTGTCTCCATGTTCTTCTGCTTCTCTATGTCAATAAGAATTTCTTCCAACTTTGTCCTCCCACAATATTCTTTTCATCAAACTAGTGGGACACTTGGGTAACCAACGAAACACAATGTGGTAAGTCATTAATTGGAGGAGGTGGGTTACTTCTCCTCGATGCCAACAAAGAGCCTACCATACAGCAGGTCCTCAATAAACATTACTGAATCCATAAAGGGACCTGAAGGCCACCTGATCTCTGCCACTTAAGAGAAGATGACCTAGTTTCTTATCCATTCTTGCCTCCTATTTGTTTTCTCTTCCATCCCTATTGACTATTCCATTTTTCAGTGCTTCCTCTGTGTAACCCGCATTAAAGAAGGGAGAGGAAGAGAATGAATCTCAAGTGAGATAATCTCACTATCTTCCAACAGCATTGTGGGGGCTGGGGTTAAAATTTAATGACAAAGGAAGCTAAAATTAATAGTTAAAATTTAGTTTTGAGTTGCCCGAAGAGTATCTTCGTCGTAAGCACCCTCTATCCCTACGTGCAGATAATTGAAAGCTGACATGTGTTCGTATTAAAGTAAAATATGGATAAACGAGGTCCACAGAAATTGAAGCTGAACTAGCAGGGCAGAAACTGGTAATCTATACTGGGTAGAAACGCAAGTCATGTATGTAATTCAAAAATTTCTAGTAGTTCTTCTTTAAGACGTAAAAGGAAATCCGTGAAATTACTTAGGTTCAGATCTGAACCTTCACTTTTAAAAATGTACTTAACTTTTGTACAATATCACATTTTTAATCTTTGCAATGTAATATTCATCAGCTAAAGTGGCAACCCACCTTGGAGGAGGGACCCGACTCATGGGCTGGTTTAATATGTTTTACCTAATAGATCTACATCAACTATTATCATTTCAACATATAACCAATAGAAAAATAGTAATGAGATATTTTACATTTTTCACACTATGTTTTTGAAATCTGGCCTGCAGTGTATACTGACCGCACATCTCAGTTTGCACTAGCACGTTTCAAGTGCTCAATTGCCACACGTGGATGGGGCTGTCATGTTGGAGCACACATGTCTATACACTGCAGTCAATTACAGATGGATGGAACATTGGAGGTTTTTCTCCAAGCAGTTAAAAGTCCTATTTTTAGTCTGAACGGATTCTACACTCATAAGGCAGCTGCGTGGTTCAAATGTAACTTTAACTTTCTGTAACTAGAAAATCAATGAGAGCAGAGAATTGAGAAATGTGATAAAATGCCCATGAATGTTGAAGAGATTATTTGGTTAAGAAATTCATTTATTTGACTTGATTTGGGAAAAACTTTTAAAATTGACAATATTCTAGTTAATCAAGATCTCACAGCCGGAGCATCAGCTGCTACTCATTCAGGGAGAAGGCAATTTCCTTTTCCCTGCTTAATTGGGGATCCCATGAGACAGAGCCTTAGTCAAGTGACTTTTTAAAGACAATCTTGGGAATAAAACCTGTATTTTCTGGTCAAACGTGAACTTGAGGGTTTAGTCCAGGAAATTGCTTTGCTCTCACCTGAACTCCAATGATAACTGTGACCCTTACATCTAGATTAATGAGAATACCAATGACTGTAAAAAACATCTTACAAAATAGGCAAAAGGATGAATAAGATACTTAAATTTTCCCCTTATATGGACATTTCTATCTGGTGGATGTCCTTCTGTGCACAGTTTAACAGGTCTTCACTTTATCACAAGGACATCACACCATGAAGCAAAAGGAATATTCTATGTGGGCATGTCAGGGAAATCATCATATATGGAAGTTAGTAGGGAAATAATTTTCTAAAGCTACTCAAAAATAGAATCAATGTAGGGCATTCATCTCTTTCTTAGGTCAATATGTTCAACCTGCTAGAGTTTTCACATTTTTAATATATTTATGTCATAGAGAGGAAAAAAACCTTTAAATGTACATTTCTTGCCTTGACTCCATAGGCCTACTCATACTTTACAGAATCCATTTCCATTGCTTACGTTCTTATAGGAGCTTAAACCTCGCTGCCCCATACAAACTGGGAGGCGTGGAATCTAGTTTCAGCTGTGCAATTAACTCAGGGTGTGTCCTCCAGCAAGTGACTTGACCTTTCCTGGATAGTGCCAAGGAGAGTAGATACCGATGAATTTTCTGCAAATCTTACTTTGAAGTAATTTACTCGAAGGCAAAATCATTTTTCTATGTTTGTCATCTTCGTCTTCTAACATGGAAAAACAAAACTTGGTTTCACTCTTTGATAATTGCCTCTTTTGTGAGCCTACACAGCAATTACAAAGTCAACTTATCATCAAAGTACTGAAAAGACTTTGGGTTGAGGGTTGTGGGCATTTGATGGGTGTGAGCTTATACCAGCAGCTGGCAGCCTCCTCGCTGGTGCATTTTCTTGGGACCAAAGCCTCCAAGACTAAAAGTTTTATGATTGTTGCCTGAAACCAGTCCCCCCCCCCATACTTTGAATTAATGTTTTGTTCACACTCCATTACCATAAACGATGACCCACCACCTTTTGTAAATGCATTTCAAACTGCATAGCTTTAGGGAATGATTATTTATTTACCAAAAGTTTTACCTGTGCATTAAGTATTCAGAAAAGGTAAAATTAAGTGCATTGGGAAGAAAGACAGAAAAAAAGACAGAAAGACAGAAAGGCAGACAGACAGAAAGAAAGAAAAAGAAAAGAAAGGTCAGATACTTCTCCCTTCCAGTATTGATAAACTAGTAAAGCTTCAATAACATGCAGTTTAAGGGGTAAATTCCTAATGGGTTTTGCTAGATGATAAAAGATTAAATTATTTTATGTAATATAAAATGTGATTTTTTTTCAGACCCCAGAAAAATTATAAATGCATTTCTAGCTATCATCAAAGAAGAAAAAAATCAGTGTATTTATTCTTTAAATTCTAACTAGAGGGTCACCTGGGTGGCTCAGTTAGTTAAGCTTCTGACTTCGGCTCAGGTCATAATCTCACGGGTCATGAGTTCAAGCCCTTCATCTAGCTCACTGCTGTCAGCATAGAGCCCTCTTTAGATCCTCTGTCTCCCTCTCTCCCTCTGCCTCTTCCTGGCTGTCAAGGCTTGCTCTCTCTCTCTCTCTCTCTCTCTCTCTCTCTCAAAAATAAGTAAACATTAAAAAAATTATTAAATAAATTCTAACTAGATGATATTTGCTAGTATACACATTTTTAGGTTTTTCACCCTTTAATCTCAGGATGGTAGAAATCTTAGCCCATCTTTGAGAAATATCTCCATAAATATTTACGACTCTGTGATCCCTTCCCAGTACTTTTGAACTTTCGAACTTTCTTTTATTACTGAAATATTTAAATATATGCAATAGTAGGGAGAATAAACAGGTCTCACGTGCCTACCACTCAGCTTCAACAATTATCAACATACGGCCAATATTATTACACTTAAACCCCTCACACCCCTGCCACTGGATTTTATTATATATTTTTAAATTTTTACATTTATTTTTTAGAGAGAGAGCGAGCGAGGGAGCGCGAGCAGGGGAGGAGCAGGGAGACAGGGAGACACAGAATCTGAAGCAGGCTCCAGGCTCCCAGCTGTCAGCGCAGAGCTGGATGCAGGGCTCTAATCCACGAGGGTGAGATATGACCTGAGCTGAAGTCAGACACTTAACGGACTGAGCTACCCAGATACCCCATCACTGGATTATTTTAAAACTAATTCCAGCAAGGATCAGATAACTCCTAGGTTTCATTTCAGCATGAAAAGATGATTCTTTTTTAAACGTTTTTAAATGTTTATTTTTGAAAGAGAGACAAAGTGTGAGTGGGGAGGGCAGAGAGAAAGATGGAGACACAGAATATGAAGCAGGCTTCAGGCTCTGAGCGGTGAGCACAGAGCCCATCACGGAGCTCGAACTCACAACCAACAAGATCATGATCAGATACGAAGTCAGACGCTTAACTTACTGAGCCACCTGGGCACCCCAAAAAACACGACTCTAACCACATTTCTATATTACTAGTCTATGTTATTATGTTTCTATAATGTTTCTATAACAAACTCTTGGTAATAAATGAAAATATTTTAAATTATGAAAATGAGAGGGTTTTTTTTGTTTCAAAAATTTTTATAAACCAGGCCTGTAAATCACTACCAATGGTCACAATTTATTATAGTATTTTTACTGTATCTGAAAACATATAGCTCATACACAAATTAACTTATATTTTTGATAACTTAGGCCAAAAGGTAGCTATGTGTGTAACAAGCAGTGTAAATAAAATCAAGGGGTGCCAGCATGACTTAGTTAAGTGTCGAACTCTTGATTTAGGCTCAGGTCATGATCCCAGGGTCATGGGATCAAGCCCAGTGGTGGACTCTATGCTGAGCATGAAGCCTGCTTAGGATTCTCTCCCCCCACCCTTCGCCTCTCCCCTATCACACTCGCTCTCAAGTAAAAACAAGGCAAAAGATTCTTTTTATTTTCTGCATATACAAAAGAACTCTTAGTCTATTCACATCTATCATTGCACTAAAAACTAAAATTTCTGATCAGTATTAAAATGAGTATTTGGTTTGCAGATTTTCACTCCAGCAAGTATTTTAGGGGTGACCACTGATCTTTACTGGCCTTCAAGGCATTTATTGCCTCAATTTTCATGTCTATTTTATTTGGCTTGGTGATATTTCTAATTTTGGATAGCCCCAAGTTAAATGGTAAAGTTCCAAATTTGAACTTTAAAACACTTTAGAAAATACTATTTCCCAGAGAATGTATTTGTAAACCTTTGTCTCTTTTAAAGAAGATAAACACTTATACCTTAGTTTATGCACTTTAATTTTGCTAACCTGACTACATGCCCTTTATTTCTACCCATAATAATGCCATTTGACATATAAAATCCTAGAGAGTAGAGATCAAATCTCTTTAACTCACTTTATATAGCAGCTCTTGTATATAAAAGGCTAATAAATGCTTTTGATGATGACAAAGAAAATTCTGTAGGAGAAAAAAAAATACAGACAATGTTTCTGTCAGAATATGATCTTTTGGCACAGTCCCCCAAACAAGAAAGGAATCGAATATCCTGTTCTACCCATCAAGACTGAGATGGAATTCTTTGTGCCTGAGTTGCACTGTCCTCTGTAGCTGTCAAAATGAACTGAGACAAAGTGATATGGGAGAGTAGGCTGAGGATGGAAAGTATCAATAGAGAGCATGGACTCTGGGGGCAGCTGCGTGACTCAGTGGGTTAAGCACCCAACCTCAGCTCAGATCATGATCTTGAGGTTTGATCATTTGAGCCCCATTGGGCACTCTTCTGTCAGTGTGGAGCTTGCTTCAGATCCTTGTCCCTCTCTTTCTGCCCCTCCCCTGCTTGTGTTCTCTCTCTCAAAAAGAACAGACATTAAAAAAAAATAAATAAAAAGAACATAGACTCTGGAGTCATGCAGACATGGGTTCAACTTATTAGACACATGACCTTGGAAGTTTGTTGACTTAAGTTATTGCTTTCTCTTGTAAAAGTTCCATAGGATATTATAAAAACTTCACAGTTTGTAAAATAGCAATAACAACAGTACCTACATTGAAGGTTTGTTATAAGGATTGAACGGGAATTTGCCAAGTGTGAGCACCTTGTCTGATACATTAAAAAGTCAATAAAAAGTTTGTTTTTGCATAAGTGTGTGTAATGCTTCTCATTCACAAATTACTTTTCCTAATGCTTTTTATTCACAAATTACTTTTTGTCACTAACACTCTAATGGACCAAGTGTGAAGTCATTCTGTTGCTTTTGTTTTGAAACATTCTCTAATGGTTGGTTTCCTTAAAAATATTTCTATATTAATTTTTATGTATTTTATTCTTTGCATAGACAGTTTATTTCAATGACATCAGAATGCTGACTTTGATAGAAAGGCTATATATTTTCCTGATTCCTATATAACTATATTTTTCTGAAATGCTAACAACAATAGTGGTAGTAAGGCTGAAAAGGGGTTCCATTTTGGTTAGCCCTGTAGTTAGGAATTGTGTATAAAAAGATGGCCACAGATCTGCAATAACGTGGATGGAACAAGAGTGTATGATGCTAAGTGAAATAAGTCATTTGTTAGAGAAAGACAAATATCATATGATTTCACTCATGTGTGGAATTTAAGAAATAAAACAGATGAACATAAGGGAAGGAAAAATAAAAATAACATAATAAACAGAAGGAAGCAAACCACAAAAGACCCTTAAATACAGAGAACAAACTGAGGGTTGCTGGAAGGGAGGTGAGTGGGGGGATGGGCTAAATGGGTAATGGGCTTTAAGGGAGCTGATTGCCGGGATGAGCACTGGGTATTGTATGTAAGTGGTGAATCACCAAATTCTACTCCTGAAGCCAATACTACCCTACATGTCAACTAACTTGAATTTAAATTTTTTAAAAATTAGGAATGAAAGATAATCCCATGATCGCTTAATAAAGTATTTCACTAATCAAAAAAAAAAAAAGGTGGTTACAGGATTATGCTGGACAGTAACAGTAGAATTATTTTTACGAAGTAAAAATACTAGGTTAATCTTGATCAGATGTCTAATAATCATTACATGTTTTGATACAGAAAGAATGCCAATGTGCATTATTTAGTGAAAACAGAGCACAGAACAATGTGTAAAATATGTTTCAATATGTGTTTGTGTTTGAAAAAATATACAGACAGAAAATTAGGTAGCTATATATATATATATGTATGCTTGTAAAGCATAGAAAATTTCTGGGAGGATTTATAAGAAATTTCCAGTAATAATTGCCTTGGAGAGAATAACTGTAGATTTATATTAGATAAGAGACATTTCATTATATACTTTTTAGTACTTGTTAAATATTTTGTTAGGGTATATTTTACATTTTAAGCAAAAATCAGTGAATACAGAAACTGCCATCATCACTATCAACAATGATTTATTCAGTTCCTACTCATTGCAGAAGGCAATGTGCTAGACTTTATATGTATATAAGCTAGTATTCACAAACATGCTACAATATCAGTTGAAGTTACATAGCTTATATAATATTGCAGAGCAGGTAAAGGATGGAGTCATTTTTTCCCTGCTTTTAACTAGGGTTTTTGGAAATCTATAATTCCTAGCCACCTGTGTAGGCATTTAGCTATTTACTACAGAGAAAATGAAAAGGATTTCTTCACCTGTGATCTCAAATCATTGGGATTACAAACTTTGTCAATATGTATCACTCTTAGAGTTTCAGTGAAGGTAAGAAACTTAAAATAATGCCTTCCAAACCTATTTTTCATTTCAACTATTAGCACAACCTTGTCATATAATTATTTTCTGACTTGGAAGTTACAGCCAGGATTCTGCACAAAATCCAACTGGCTTCTGCCTAAATATGTTGTCATTTAATATAAATGTACAATTTTTCTGTGGCTTTTTAAAGCATTATGATCATAAGTCCAAAAAAGATCACCTAACCTGTAGTATGTAAATTGTTTTCCACTTTTAAATTGTTTAAGTAAACATCATTTATAATTTTTTGCATACAAAATTGGTGGTATGTCTGAGTATTATTTTGTAAGGTTTGTTCTATTGATCATTTCTAGTTGTGATTTGAGGAACTACCATAAAAGTGTCAAGGGCCACAAGGAGGTAGCAGCATAGGTCATTACACTACAGGTCTTCTTCTTTTATGGGGGGAGGGTAAGTAGGGGGAAAAAGAATCAAATTCACTAACAAAGAAGAAAGGGATAAATTGATGAAGCCTCAGATCGCTCATGTCTGATAGTGAAGGATAGCACGGAGGTAGAACATGTGGAGAGGTGGGCTGGGCCCTACAACTTTAGAAACACCAGAATGCAGATTCATGGTTGTATTAGAATTCTGCTCCCAATTTGTCTATGTGGATACTTCTGTGAGATTTAATCATTAAGTGTCTTGATAAGTGAGGATCAAATTAAAAAAAAAAAGAGTAACTTATTACTATACTCATTTGGAATGATTAAAAATTAGGTTCAGACCCAATGCCCTGAAAAAACTATTTAATTTGCTACGCTTTTGTATCTGAGAAAAAGAGCTATACATCAAGGTTAAGTCTTTGTGTCATTTTCAAAAAGAATATGATACCCCAAACAGCTATGAAACCTGTCAAATGCATCTACTGCATTTCGACTACGGTCGTTCAGATGACTTTTGAACAACCCACCACTCCCGAGAGTTTCCTCCCCTTACGTAAAGGCTTACAATAAGCTGCGTTTCTTTCTCCAGAAGATCAATCCAATGTGAGTTTACTCCATTTCCTTATTAATGGAAATAGAATTTTATTTTGTTTTATTGCAAACTGAGGGACAAATAGGAGAATATTTAAATTTTGATGATGACAAGTTTACAAAGGAGGAGCTTTAAGAGTTATGTGGAATGAGGTAGAGTGGGTGGGAGAGAATTTCAGGTCTTTTTAAAGAGAACTTTGGCTCATTTTACTTCTTCAGAATAATCTGAAATCCCTTTATAATGCCCTAAGTTTCCTTTTCTGTCCTTCTTAAAAACTCCTTGTGCCCTCTTCTGGCAACCAATTTTTCCTTCTCTTCCCTCTCCCCTTTCTTTCTTCTTTCCACTTTCCCACACAAAGCAAAGTGACACCTTAGTCTGATTTTTGGAGCTTCAAATCAATTCCCCTCTGAAAAATCTTAATGGGGGTTGCCATTTTTTTTTCCTGACATTGTCACATTGCTAACTTCTTTTGATCAAAGCACTGAATATTCCAGATAAAGTCTAACTCTTCTATCTGTAAAGAAACCGGCCATTCACCAGAGTGTTGCAAATATAGTACATGGGACAAGTAAAGCTTGCTGAGGAGAAAGAATAAGGGTACAGAATTCAGATCATGGGCTCTGCTCAGGAAGTCACTCAGTCCCTCGTGGTAGGATGCAGAGTCAGGGATCCTGAGTGGCCAAGGGGAATGGGTTTTAGAGATGGGTTTCCTTGTGGAAAGAAGAATGAAAACTAAAAGGAAATTTTCACCCTTATTAGCATCTTTTGTGAGAGCAATATTCCTAGATTCCCTAGCATGGGTAATCATTTGACAAAAATAACGGTGAATGAATGGATATGAAAAGAATTTTTCCAATCAATTTTTTCTTTTACCTCAAAACCTGGGCAAAAGTAAACTACATTTGGATACATGACAGCTAATTATTCTTTTTAGCAAGGAATTGCATCCATAAAGAATGATATTCATTCCAAACTGTGTTCAGGGGTGCAGAAAGATAAAGTGCATCAATATATTTTAGAGCAAGTTATAGAAGAAATCTCTGAAGTCTATCAATGATTTGCTACAAGATTAGAAAAAATGCTACCTGGTGCTTCTAGCAGATTTGGGAACCCATTATTTATTTTCATTAAATAATGAAAAGTTTAGCCATTTCTTAAATTTCATTCAGTTACTTTTATATGCTTAAGAGCATTCAGGAGCCTTAGGCAAAGTTTTGAGGAGGAAGGGATAAAATGCCGAATCTTATAAATCTTGGCTTTCCCTTTAAAGACTATAAAGTACCCGCACGGCTCTGAAGGCTGGTAGCACAGTATTAACTACAGCAAGCACCAGTGATGGCTTTTTTCTTACAACTATTGTGGAGGCATTCATAGTAAGGTGAAATCAGCCTAGTATTTGGTTTGGCATGCTTAACCAAGGGTGGGTAAACTATAACTTTAAACAAAATAAAACACACTGCCTAACTTTCAGAGCTAATGCTTTAGTTCTCTGTGCTCAGTCAATAAACATTCGTGGAACACCTCTGTGTATTGTCTAATTTTGGGGAACTAGGGACAGTTGTGTAAGGAAGGAGGGTGGTTTGCAGCAGATCTCTCCACCAGACACTCTGGCATTCACAGCATTATTAAAGAGCAGAAGATCACCTGAAGGAGCAAGGGAGGATACTTGCCTGTGCTCTGAAGCTTACCTTTGCAAGTTGTTCATGAATCTCAAGCAGGCTGGGTCGGTTGACCTTGGGCCCGCTGATGCTCCCGGTGTTGCGATAGTACTCAATCTTGGGGACGGCATCCATAGTGTTGTGGCCAAAGGTTTGCAGGTAGTATGTGTTTGTGTGAGAATCGTGAGCATGAAAACTGGCATCTGTTTTCGCCGTTTCTCCATTTTGGAGGAACCTGTCATAGCACTCCTGATTTCCAGGCCTAAAGCTGATTCTGAATCTGTTCTGGGTTTCATCCCTGAAGGAGGTTTCCTCATAATGTGGAGGGTCGCTGTTATTATCCACAGCTGCGCTGCTCTCGTGGCTCTCATTTATTACATTAACCTGAAAGCGATTGCTATTACTGGGTGCTGCATCCAGAAACACACTGGAAGAGTTGTTCAGTGACATCTTCCAAAAGGACTTTCTTTTTGGACTAAGCTGTCTACTTTACAGTTGTTAAAAAATATCGATGTATTTCCTCCTCAAAATAAACTTTAATGTGTTTACATAAGGGAGCTCCTGGCATTTGTTCTACAAGGACTCAGTAAATAGATTCTTGGTGTATTGTCTCCTATACAATCTTCAGAATGTTCTTCGAAGCTGCCATTGAAAAAGAAAATTAAACTTGTTTCAAGTAATATAAATACATTTAAGTAGGGAGAGGGGTATGAGGAAACCGTTTTCTGTCACAAAGACATATAATCTTAAATTTGTCTCATTAAAAAATTACCCATCCAGGAATTCTAGTCACCGAGCAATTACATCCTGTAATAAATAACTAAGGGACTCGTTTCAGCAAACAGAATTTTCAATGGAGTCATTAAAATGTTATCTGTGTTTGTAGCATTTGCTTGGACTCAGTGCAGTTTGATTCAATACGATTTTAGAAAAGATCTAACTCTACCAGTGAGTGCAGTAAAAGCTGATGAGAATATTCTCAGTCTGAAACACAGTTCATTGACAGTACTAAATATTGAAACTACAAAGTATTTTATCATTATCATGAATTCATATTAACTGATAATGATTATATGCCATGATTATAAAATATAAAATATTTTTAGAAATTTCTAAAAAGCATGTGCTTGTTAATTTATAAAAATACATCCTGTGAAGAAGATAGCTCTGTAAATTTTTGGATCTTTTACTAGCCTTTTATTTGCTCATACAGTTGTATCTTTTACAAAAGCTATCATGGAATCTTTAAAAATGTATGAGTACTCAGTGTAAGGACATTAATCTCAGTCCTTAATAAAGGTGCACATTATATTTAGGTAAAATAATCATGCCCTGTTAATTCCCTTTAATGAAATAGTCTCAAATTCACTAAGATGCTTATAATTTGACTCAGAAGTAAATAAACTACATAATCACTTCTTTTGCAATCCATGATCTGAGCTCATCTTAGAACCTTTTTTCATGAGATTAATATTTCCTTATGATAACTTAAATTCTGGCTTTTTAGAAAAGCAGATAAATGCAGACAAAATTGCGCCTCTCTCCTGAAGTTACTGGGTTATTTCTTTGAATTTAAAAATATTTTAACTTCAACTTGCAAAACACATTTTTGGGGTGAAATTACAAGTGAAGCCGTTATCTCTTTAGTTTCATAGGCCACCCCATTTCTCTTCAGAGTCCTCGACATCCTCGCCTTCACTCCGCTCCTCGGAATCTACTTTATGACATAATATTAAGTGCGCTTTTTACCCCATCCAGGAATGTTTAACTTACCATCAGAAGAAGGAGCATTCCTCTCAGGAAGCTTTACCTGTTTCCACATCACCCATGCATATATGGGGCAGCTCGCTTTCCCCGCAAAACCTTTGGCTCTTTCTTATTGGCTAGACCCTTCCTTGAAAGAGATGACTGAGCAGTGATTGGCCGGGAATAAAAATGTGGGCCCTGCCCAGTCATTAGCCCTGAGGAACCTTAAGTGCTTCATCAACTAGTAAACAGTGGTAAATCATTAATCCGTTTAGACAGGAAGTCACACAAAGTTTCTTTAATTCATAAGGGGAGTTGGATTCCTCCACAGTAATAATCCACCAAAATACAAGCAGTGCTTCAGTTTGGGGTTAAATAAATTAAATCCCATTGTCTTCATGATTCCTGGTGACCTCCTGTTGTTTAGCATGATCAGCAACATCTAGGCCTCCAGAGATAATTTCTATACTTTGTAACTAGAAAATGGTATTTGAGATGATTTTCTTTTTTATAGCAGATATTGGCTTAATTCTTCTGTGCATGGAAAGTGAGCAGATTGAATGTAGAATCAGTGATTTATTGAAAATATCTCTACCTAGTGAGAAAACTGTTTTAAGCAGGAATGAAATCCTGGATAAGATTCCCAGTGGCATTGCTAAATGACCTTTTTGTCTCTACCTGGCAAAACGTTCATATGAAACCTGTTTTTTTAGTGTTGTTGGGGCACAGGTTTTGCTCCAATCTGTGAGGTGGTGATTATTAAGACAGCACAAACAGTTCCTCCACGCAGGTCCTGTCACTGGTTTTCAATCAGGTTGATTGTGTTTTATAAGAAACTATCCATGTGCTTTCCAGCTGCCTGAGCAGCAAGATTGTGGCAAAACCCAGTGGTTAGGAGCAAGACTCTGAAGTTAGTACACTCAATTCGCATCCCAGCTGTGCCATTCCTAGCTCTGTGAGCTCTGGCAAATTGTGCAATCTCTCTGGGCTTTAAGTTTCTCACCTGTAAAATGCCATTGTGGGTAATAATGTTACCTACCTTGTTGTGAAGTTATTGTGAAGATTAAATGAGCTAAAGATAGGATTTAGAGTAGCACTGATTTTTATCTAGCACTTACTTTTACTATTTTGGCAATGTTCACAATTGACTGCTGACTTTTACTTAGTCCTATCTAAGACTCCAAAGTGAATCGCTAGAGATTGGGATAGGTATTATGCTTATTAAAATAGGAGGAAAGGTAAGTTGGTGAACAGATGCCGATTGTAGAAAAGGGTCTGGAGATACCTAAGTAAATTTCCTTAGACGCTTTTAGGTAAATGTCATGCTAATCAGCCAGGCTAATGCCAGAGGCCTTTTCGGAAACAGAGACAGAATTACTTACAACTATGTACCACTAACTCATTCTGCTCTTAAGTAGGCATTACCTGTTCAACAAGGGTTCTGACTCCCCACACAGAAGGCATGGGAATTATGCCTTTTGGATTCAGATTCATTTCAGATTCATCTGGATGTTGCTATTATTTAGAACAGCTAAGATGGGCCTGGGGCTCAAAACAAGTCCTATTCGATGGCTCTGGACAGAAGCTGTGAATTTGCTTGCAGTTATTTCTGCCACCTCTGGTCACCTTTTCCTTCAACCATTTTCTCAGCCCCATCCCTCTTTCAGGAGCCCACCTATTTATTCCTTAACCTTTTTCCTCTGCCAAAGACTGTGAATGCATCTGATAGTGGTCAATTTCCTTTTTCCTTGCTGTCTGCCTGTCTGACTGCAGTGTGTGAATTAGTTTTAGTCTTGGCCTTACATCAACCAGACATTTTCATTCTAAGCCTTTTATCTTAACTGTGAAATGAAAGTCTTTGTTTTCTATTAAGGGGATTCAGATGTTCTGGAGCAGATGGGAGATGATTTGAGGGATACGGATGAAATTACACCATCCATAAAGCCAACCTTGAAAGGTAAACTCAATTAAGGCCTTTCAGACACAGGGGTAAGGTAACAGGAGGAAACTGTATGGAGGTATGCTCCTCTATTTCTTCTCTTGTCTTCCCTGATGGGGATCTAGGAAAGGGAAGCTGGAGGATAATCTGACTATGACAGTGGACTTTCCTAGAATTAGCATTTCATGAAGATTCCATGATGTGTCCATACTATACCCATCCTTTGTATTTTTTATACTGTTTCTTGCTTTATAAATACAGACACTGACCACTCTTTCTGCACCCCTCCCTCCAAAAAGTCTGAGATGAACAATAGATCATGAATAAATGCCATGGATAAAGACATTTTTGGTTAAGAGAATTTCTGTTTAGTGGGATTGAAAATAATACTATGGTGGAGTTGATGATATATGAAAAGCTTGTGAGTGTTGAAATTCCAGAAATAATGCTCATACTTCATAAATTTTCTTGTATTTTGGGTTTTGGTCTTTCTTGTTTTTGAAATAAAAATCTGGCTTTGCTGTGTTCTAGTCACCAAAATGGAGGGTTTTGTTGAGTGTCTTCCCTGGAAGACAAATGGTGTATCTCGTACTTGGCTATATGTCTTAGCAAGTACTTTAAAATCCTGGTTCACAAAGGAGGCGCTTACTGTCCTGGGCAAATACAACTTTCAGTATGTTCAGCTGACTTGGCTCAATGAGGTGTTCTTGGACCAGACTACTAACCAGCTACCAGGTATCCCAGGCCAACATTCCTATACCTACTGAGATTCAAAGAGCCTCCTTGAGGTGTGGGTTTGGTTGAGAAGATCAACAGCCAATGCAGAAGTGTTCTAAGTCTACTAGGAGATGGAAAGTATCAGGGAATCATAACTGAGACAACTGGTTTTGGAGTAACCTGAGCACTAACCATATTTCTAAGATATACAGAAATGTTGAGGATAGTCTCTGGGTGTACAGGATGATGTTTACAGACAATGACTCTGACATTAGACTACCCACGTTCAATTCCTAACACAACCACTCTCTAGCTTGATGACCCTGGGAAGTTACTTAATCTCTCTCAGCTTCAGTTCCTCATCTATGACACTGAGATAATAAAATGCAAACAGTAATGTTGAACTCAAAGGATTCATAAGGGAATCAAATCACCTCATGAATGGAAAGCCTCCCATTTAGTGTTAACTCTTAGTAAATATTAGTCATTCTTTTTTCTGTGTGTTTGGCAGTTCTGTGTTCTCAAGTGACAAGAATAGTTTTGTATTTATTTATCTCCTACTATATTCCTCCATTTGGTAACCATAAGGAGTCAACAATTTGTAGCTGTTAAGAATTTTATAATAATATAATCCTACCTTTTCATTTGTCAAATGAAGACAATGAAGATTGATTAGGGAATAACTTACACTAAGCCATTGCTTCTTTAGGTTTGAGAATCCCTATTACTGTCACCAATGAGGATAATAAATAATGATTGCAAAGTATGTTTCAACAATATTTTATGGCTTTCAAATTGCTTTCACATTCATTACACATCACTTGGTCCTCTCAATACTCCTGAAAGATATGCAGGATAAGTTTCTTTATCCTTGTTTTTGCAGATGTGGAAAGGTTCCCCTTAGACAGCTTTCTGAGTCATAAGGATTCTTGGCTAAGTCAATATTAGAATTCAAATCGCAGAATTTGGACTCCTAAACTGAAAAACTTTTCATGACGTCTTAAATCCTCATTCATTTCATATCTCTGGGTTTCCAGATATGTTCACAGACTTCACAGGGTACTAGAATTGAAAGGGGCATTAAAAATCCTCTGGTTAACTTCCTCACTGAAGTCCATAGAGATTAGATGACTTGGCCAACCACACATGTTTATTGAATTTAGTGAATGAAATGAGGCTCTTCCAGCATGCTTGAGGAAATTACAATGATATCTTCCATGGGTCCCGGTGGCATTACCCTAAAAACCATAAAGGTGGTAGAACTCTCACGCAAGTGCATATTCAAATGTCCCTTTATCAAATTCTTCAACTTCATCTTCCCATGTAGAGGAAGGCATGCTACTGTATGGGTCTAACAGGATTTTGAAGCATCGAATAATAAGAAGTCCCAAGAAGATGCACAAAATCCCAACAAAAGCAAAGCCAGTTTTTTGCTCCAGAGTCAATGAAAAAGCTGATACTTCGTTGACACTCATCTTAGCTGAAGAGTTGCCACAGTAGGTACTACTCATTATTCACTGTCACATCATTATGGCTCTTCAGAATTCTTGCTGGAGTCACCTCTTGGCCTAGATACAAAATTGGACTTAGTTTAGTGTTATTCATATATGGTATAGAGCAGGTAATTATTTTATAAAATCTGGCAGTTTTCAAACCCTCTTGACTTAACTCACAAAACACGTGTGAAAACATCATCAGGTATGGATCAGGATCAAATTAGCATTGGAGATGCTACTTCTATTGTAGTAATTACTGAATTGCCTCTGTGGACACATGAAACTGTACCTACATGCACTAAGTATAAGATCAGATATGAAAGTGAATATTCAAATAATTAACCCCAGAAGCCTTTGATTCATTGTGAGATGGTTAAGTCACTGCTTCTTTGAACTGAATTTTCATCTAATTTTTACTTCATTTTTTCAGGTGTAGACACCATAAATAACTATTGTGTGTGAGCTGGTCAAGCTCTTGAAGGTACATGTCCTAAGGTCTATCTCCAGTACCACTTTGTCTGATACAGATTCTGATCCTTTTAAGTAGGTATAAAGTCTTCTCTCTTTTCATTCCCTTCACTTTTAGACATATGCATTTGTGTTTTCTTCCCCCACTACCACTCCGTATGCTAGTTGTTACTTTCTTAAAGAGATAAATTGTGTTTTTAAAATTATTTTAGTAACAGCAGTACCTAACAGGGCATTTTGCAAGTAGCAGGCAGCAGTAGCTGTGGATCATTAGCCATGGCCCCACCATCCCCATTAGCTTTCAGAATATCCTAACTGGACATAAAATCCAAGTCAAACAGCATGCTTTCTATAAACATTCATCTCATGATAAGCTCCTTGGTTCTCTTCCCAACCACAATTCTACTCCTAACCTCGTACTCTACTGAGATTTTAAAACTATAGCAAAAGTCTTCAGAGGGTATGTGTTTGATTGAAGCAAAATAGATTTTCCCATTTGATATGTTACTGATAATTAAATTAATTAATTAAAATTAAGATGAGTTACTTAGATCAAAAGTTACTAACTCATAGCCACCCTTCTTGAGAGGACTGTCATCAAATACCTTGTCATCCAATAACTGAGAATAATAGATTGTTAGTGTTTGCATTTTTATTATTGCTTTCTCTAATAATTTTTAAGAATTATTTATTAAAATGACTGACCCTTCAGTTTTCAGAGAACCACTGAGAGAGAACAGGGATGGGAGGTAAGGAATAAAGAAAGGTAATTAAGAACAACAAAACTTGTAGCTTTCAAAGTTATTCATCAATGAATAAACCAATTAATATTTAATGATATTCTTTTTTATTATGGTTTGGATTACAAAACAGCTTTATCTTCATCTTCAAACCTTCAGTATCAGGAATATTTAATACATTTGGGGGTATGCTGTTATTTGAGTTTTTTGTTTGATAAAAGGAAAAGTATTGTTTCCAACTTGTCTGTTAAACCTCTTTTCATCAAATCATTTTTTCTGCCCTAATACATATTGGTAGAGACTATACTCTAATTGTTTTTTTTTAATTTGGTATCACTTAAGTGGCTCAGAGTGACTTTACTGATTGAACGCTTGTATCTACTCTTTATCTTGTAGAAGACATGAGACCAGACTGAATATCTAATGACCTTGGGACTTAGCTGAACTTTTTTCTGATGAAATCTCTACTTTTATTGCTTTTGTTAGTTAGAGGTCTTTTGCTGGGATCCATACATCCTCTGGTTCATTTGTTTAACACGTGGAGAAACTGAAAAGCAGTATGTTTCTACATGGAGATGCTGAACCAAACATTTGTCATGTGGCAGACTGATTCAGTCGAGTAACAAGTCTGAATTCATTCTTCACTATAGCCATGACCTTTCTAGACTATATCATTCGAATATTTCAGAGGGCATGTGTGTAAGAGGAAGTAATAAACCTGGTTTACTGGTGGACACTGTGGTGTGTACAACAGGCTCCCTTCAGTGAAGGATTTATTGCCCAGCAGCCCTGAGTATTGTAACCAGATAGTCTTCGGCCGTAGTCTCTTTCAAGGAGAGCTGCCTCACCCAAGGTCACTTCAATTCCTAAGGCAGACCATTTTTTACAGACATTTAAAAAATGTTTTTAGGAGCGGCTGGGTGGCTCAGTTGGTTGAGTGACCAGCTTTAGTGCAGGTCATGATCTCGTGGTTCGTGGGTTTGAGCCCCCCGTCTGGCTCTCTGCTGACACTTGCTCAGAGCCTGGAGCCTGTCTTCGGATTCTGTGTGTGTGTCTCTCTCTCTCTCAAAAATAAATAAAAACCAAATTTATTTTATTTTATTTTATTTTATTTTATTTTATGTTTGAGAGAGATAGAACATGAGTGGGGGAGGGGCAGAGAGAGAGAGGCAGGCACAGAATCCGAAGCAGGCTCCGAGCTCTGAGCTGTCAGCACAAACCCAACGCAGGGCTCTAACCCATGAACCTGAGCTGAAGTTGGAGGCTTAACCAACTGAGCCACCCAGGAGCCGCAACTGATAGGGCAGACCATTTGTAATGACTGACTAATGCGAGAGCAAAAGGCCTAATCATCTTTACACAGGTAGCACAATTCTAAAAATCACTCTAGCTCTAGAGTTGTTTATGGTATAAACCAAGACTGTCACTGGTTCCACATCAAAGCTCAACTTGTGCCTACTCCTGCCTACTTTCTCGCTCTTCCACAGAGTTGAACTCAAGAGCACTACTTAACTCACACTAAACTCTCTCCAGAGACTGGTTTCTGAGGAACCAAACTTGTAACAATTGGTAGCACAGAAGTTAAAACATTTGGGCAGTTTTCATAACCTGTACTTTTTTAAAAATTTTAATGTTTTATTTATTTTTGAGAGAGAGAGAGAGAGAGAGAGAGAGAGAGGGACAGTGTGAGCAGGCAAGGGTCAAAGAGAGAGAGGGAGACACAGAATAGGAAGTCAGGCTCCAGGTTCTGAGCTAGCAGTCAACACAGAGCCCGACACGGGCCGGAAGCCACGAACCATGAGATCATGACCTGACTCGAAGTCAGATGCTTAACTGACTGAGCCACCCAGGAGCCCTCATAACCTGCACAGTTTTTGCCGAGTTCATTTTGCCATTATGTAGAAACAACCTAGACTACGTATAGTTATGATATTGGTTAACTTTATTTATATGTTTTAAAAAATCATAACGTAGAAAGAGACACAGGGTCATAGCTGATCATTAAAAGAGGTAAGTCAGTTGGCTCTTAATGATTAACCCACTAGACTGTGTTATTCTTATTAGACAAGATCGGGCGTGTTCAGGGTGGTATGGCCATAGACTGTGTTATTCTTATTAAAACCCATCGACTGACCAAACAGACAAAAAAAAAAAAAAGAGGCATTTACTAGTTGCAGCAATAAAGCACTCAATTCATTTGTCATTATTAAATTAAAACATGGTATCTTCCTAGTTAGAAATATAAAATCCTTTATACTTTATATTGCAATCATCTAACATACCAGATAATGCTTTGTTCTGAGAGTCTCAGACAATCTGTGAATTGGGTTACTTTTCTTTTTAAAGGAAAACTCCTTACTTCTCAAGTGCTAGTTACAGTTTCCAGCATATTCTAGGTATCTAACAAGTATTTTAATTGAATCAAAGAAAATTTATTGAAAAATATAACTTTTTAAGAACCAAGTTCTGGTGTCTAAAAATCTAACTTTTAAATATCCAGAAAACATTTTTAAAAACATTCAACATTTAGTTAAAATGAAATGAATAAAAAAACTTGTATTTGATTTTTAAAAAATTGGCCTCAAAGATAAATATCAAAATTGAGCAGCTCATTCAGAGTTCAATGTTTCTTCTTGTTTTTATCAGATTGACTAATAAGAACTTTCCCAGGAAGATTCACCTGATTTGTACTTGAAGTGATTCTAGCCTGTGAGGGAAAGGATCCATGCACAAACAGGAAGAAAATGGTATAGGCTTCTACAAAGACCACAAAAGGGAAGGAGGAACAAACACGTATTTGACATACACTATATAACAAACACTGCTTTACATATGTTATGCTATTTAATCCCCTAATAATCATGCAGGGTTAGTTGTATTATCTTCAACATATTGATGAAAAAAAAGATTCAAAAATCAACAAATTAAGAGGGAATAGAGATTTCACCCATTTAGGGATCAGGAAAGTTTTTCTTGTAAAAGATTGTATTTGAGATGAGTCTTGAAAAAAGACCAAAGACTTAGATAAGCAAGGAAGGAAACAGCATAACAATAAATATGAAGGCAGAAAAGTGCTGAATTTGTCCAGAGGGGCAGTTTATTCAGAGCAATTTGACACAAGCAAAGAGGAGTATGGGAAACAAAACATTGGAAAGGTAGGTTGAGCCAAAATGTGAAATCTCTTGACTGTCAGGCTAAGAGTTTGCAATATATTTGCCTAAAGGCTGACTGGCTTGATGATGAGACAAAACAGACATAGATTTCAGGGGGCGGAAATCATGGGCGAGACATCGTCCAGGTGAGAAGTAATGAGGGCTTGGATTATGAAGTAGATGTATGGGAGAGGAAATGGGTTCAAAAGATGTTTATAAAGATATCAGGGATCGTTTTGGCAAATAATGGAAGGTAGTGGGCCATGGATAGAGGTATCAAAGATGACCCCACTCTGTTAAGCCTGGACAAGTGTAAAGGCAATGTTTTCATTAACCAAAATAAAGAAAATATAAGCAAAGTGTAAATTTAGTAAACGAAAGATTTAGTTCTTAGGATTTAGTGAATTTGTGGTGGTTATACCTGGCACATAGTAGACATCAATCAAGAGTCAGTTTCTTTTTAACTTTATTTATTTATTTTGAGACACAGAGAGAGATGTGCACACCTGTGGGGGAGGGGCAGAGAGAATCGCAAGCAGGCTCTGCACTGTCAGCGCAGATTGACACAAGGGCTGTATCTCAAGAACCCATGAGATCATTACCCGAGCCCAAATCAAGAGTCCGACCCTTAACTGACTGAGCCACTCAGGTGCCCGTCAATGAACAGTTTTAAATAAATTAATCCAGCTCATGTTGTCCAGCATGACAACTGGTGGGGAAAATATCTTAAGGATAATGCTATTGAATAAAGTTTGTGTGGAAGAATGCCTCCAGGACACAGAGAGTTTAATACATAGAAGCATTTACAGATCAAAACTTAAGAGAAGGAAAGAATTGCTGAGTTTTGCAGAAAAGGATAGACCAAGGAAGATGACAGGTGCATTCTAATATTTGAAGTGTTATCCTGTAGGAAGCCAGATCCATTTGTTCTGGATTGATCCAGAAAGCAATTTTGATGTCATCCCATTAAGGATTGAAAATGAAAGAAGCCTAGCAATGAGCCTCAAAGAATCCCTCTCTTGCAAGAAGAAAACAGGATCTTCTAGCAGAGTTGTATAAGGAATGTATAAGAAAGTATAAGATGTATAAATATGTATAAGTTGTATAAGGAATGAGTCCTAAGTGAATCTGCAGTAGGAATGTCACTTGGAACACAGGAAACTAGAGTTTCTGAAGGTGTTGGTAAACAGTGTCAAATTCTGCAGTGGTGATGGAAACCAGTGCTGAAGAACAGGACTTTGGGGTTGGCATTCAGAATTTTTTCATCAATTTTAAAGCTTCAGTTGAATGTCCAGGCAGGACAATAACTGAAGAGGATTTTGGAGTGATGGGTAGTGAATAAATGAAATCCAATGGTAAAAGAAACGACAAAAAGGAAGTTTTACTTGTACAGAAGTTGAAGTGCAGAAGTTTAGATCGCTGGACTACCTATTTCCAATAATAAGAACATGATTGTATCTTCAGCTTTTAAAAGTAGAGCCAAGTAAATATACTTGGGGTTCAATAAACTAGGAAATTTCCATTTTAAACCCAAAATTGGGTGATAAAGAACAGAGGTTTTATTAATATCTTAAAAAGAATAACTTGGACTTTATATTCATTTGAAAATTCTGCCTTATGCTAAAGATGAAAACCAAATACAAGTCAAGAAAAACAATTAAAAGCATAATATTTTAGGCTTGAAAAAAAGCCTGACCATTGTTGCAGTCTGTTCAGACAAGCAAATTAGTAAAAAGGTAAGCAATTGTCTAACTATATGTTCAGCAAATAGATGCTCTTGGTAATTTAAGCCATATGTGTAGCAACTGAAATTCCAGTATTTTCAGGCCTCAATTTTTCAACATTTTCCCAAACTTTCCATTTTACTTGCTCTTTAAAGTGAATAACTTATACTTTCAACAGCAAGTATAAAATTTTTGAGCATATACTGCTAAGTGCAATGAGCTTTGTACATTTCTATTGATATAGAGCGTAATTAGATTAAAATGTATTGTTAGTAACAAAATATTGTTAAAAATAAACAGAAGTCTCCAGTTACAACACTGAATTCTTCATAATTAATAAGATACCCAAAATTACTCAACAAATGTGAATAAAAAGTACATTTTGACTTTCTCTAGCCAATGGAAGAGATGGAAAAGTAAAACAAATCAGTATGTTCTGTAAAACAGACATTTTAATGCCTACCTCAGAGGGAAAACATCATCTTAATATCTTGTTTACCGGGAAATAGAAAAATGAGAGACATTTAGACCATGAAGTACAAAACCATGACAAATAAACCCTGTTGAGAAAAAAGAAATGAATTTTCAAAAAAAGAGTAGATGTAAAATTATGTGGTAAGAGTCATTCTAAATATCCTACACCACAAAATATGGGCAAAAAGATCAATATTTAAGTACCCTAGAAAGAGCAATTTAGTTGAAAATACATCATTTCCTTCATGGCAATTGTCAGGAACTAGGATTTCTAAGTCCTGATGAGTCATAGGACCAGGCCAACAGTATACTGGTACACCAAAAGGCCAAAATCTCAGTTAATGGCTTTCTAGTTAGTAACCAATAAACAACGTCTTTCTTTGGTCAGTCCTACAAATCATACCATTGTGAGTAGTCAGGCAAACAGTATTTTTCTACCTAATATATATATAGCCTTTCATACATGTGAGTGTTGTATGACTTTTTTCTTCTATGAATAACTGATTAAAAAGATAAAATTTCACTTTATAGAAACATATAGTTTGCATGCAACAATGTGTAACTACAGAAACTGATATTTAAAAGTATATGCCCATTATAAAAAGAACCTCCAGTATTTTATTTTAATCAACAGGTTTTTTCCTTTGGTTTATTTATCTATCAATGATAGTCCAACAGTATATCTGAAATAATAACTATTATAGTGGAGTATGGTGTTCTTGGTAAAAAGTATTTTGATACTGGTTATCAGCTATAGGAACCTTAATGCTCATAATATGACTATTCATGATTTCATGAAATGAGAACTGTAAGAAATATCCAGCTTAAAAAATCATAAATCCTCTCACACACACATAGACAAATCCCCCCACCCTATATTAAGGTTATTAAATCCTATTCAAAGTAAACAGGGAAAAGAAGCGTTGTTCAATCTACTTCTGCACAGAGCTAGTTAATCATTAGGAATAGAATGTGTTGGAATTAAAGGAAAACCTTAAATTACAAACCCAGATGTCTTCATGATGAAGTGCAAACATTTCAGGCCTTCCCAGAGATCCAAACCCTTGGCATCTGCCAGAATTGCACCCCCCACCACAATCTTTCAGATTTCAACCTTAAGAGAACTTCCCTCTTAAGAGAATCTTCGCATAGCTCCCCAAGGACTCTGACATTTGATCTATTCAAAGCACTGGAAATCTGTTCTGAAAATTTTCAAAATGTCTCACTAGAGAAACCTAGACTGTCATTATCATTCTGCCTTTTTTGTCTCCAGTTCTCTTTGGACATATTTAACTAAAGAAGCATAGCATCAGCAAGCTAACTGCACACACACATTTATGTATATATATATGTATGTATGTATGCATGTATTTATTGGCAGCAGCACCAGCAGCAGAAATATCAGGGTCCTTTTCTCCTTTAGAATTTGAACTGACTAGACCCACAGGATCTATTCCCGCACCGCCCCCCACCTCCCAGCCCCACGTCACCCCCCTGCCTCCTTTCCTGCTCCCTAGCTTCAGGAATACAAGAGAATGAGAATATTGTTCTCATCAGGACCTGCACTGGAACCCTGTCAGTTAATGCGGAGGGGAGGGAGAGAAAGTTACTTCGCAGGCAGCGATGTCTCACCTTCCATGCTTGTTGTCATGGAGATGAAATCCAGCCAGTAGATTTAAGTGTTGGCAGGTTTGTGTTCGCTGGTCGGTTCAGTAACAATGTAAAAGGCGTGTCCTGGGAACCTGCGTGGAGTCACAGGACCGTGGTTAGCGCTCTCCTGGCCTACGTGTGTAAATGTCTGTATCTGTCGGTGTGAGATAGAGGACGTGGGCGCCCGTGAAGTACGTGTGCGCGCGCGAGAGTATTTGCAGGAAAATGCACCTGATGTATTCGATGTGGCGGTGTAAATATTGGCGCGCGCGCACATATGTGAAGGCGTCTGACCGTGTGTGTTTGTGAGACGAGGAGAGTTGGGAAATGAAAAGGGGGAAGGGAATCAGCTACTGCAGCAACAGGCTCTATCTATTCTCAGTTTTGCTAAAAAGAAAAAACACACTGCTCATTTTCACTCATATCACACTGCAGGTTAGCAATCGTAGTTCATCGCCAGTTTGACTTCCTAAGGCAGTGGGGGCTGGCTAATTAATTTATCGTTAAAAGCCTGTTTTCTTCTTTTCTGTATCAGCATCTGTGCCACGGGCAGTTGTTGTGCTCATTGACCGCAGTCTCAGGGAGTAGACGCTAAATTCTTCTTTCTTCTCATCCGATTAAAGAAAGACGAGAATGAAAGTGTATTGGTTTAACTGGGGACTGCATGCGTCATTTGGAGTTGTTTTCTCCTACTCTTCACCTTTTCTTTTCTACGCAAACTCAGCCGGATCCTTCACCATAAGCTCCCCACCGACCCTGCCGCGCCACCCCCTCGTTTTAGGGTAGGAGTCTGGGCGCTGTCCGTAGTGCTGAAAAATTGCATAGTAAGACCTACCTAGGAGCTAGAACACACCAAGACAGGAATGCTCCATAAAAGCCCATATGTAGTTGCAAGGCACGTTTTCTAAACAGTGTTAAATACATGGAATCTAAACCTAAACCTCACTGAAAGCAAACCCAAACAAACACAAAGGAAAAACAACAATAATAAAACCTCTCCCCTTATCCTTACTTAGGGGTGTAGTCCAACTCAGTTATAAGCCTCCATTCTATTTATGTTTGGATACTATGTCCAGAACCTTCAAGTTGCAAACACCTGTAGATTCTCTAAAAAATTGATTATTGGCCTTGTAAATTATTAAATTATCAGCGACTGGGGAAAATGTAGGTGCAGAATTAGATCATTGTTCATGTAAAAAATACTGAAAACACATCGTGTAAAGATGTGTTAGATTTCAATAATAAAGTGAAGACAATGTAATGTACATTCAGAATATTTACATATTTAGGAAATTTCATGGTCTTATAAAATGGACAATGTATAACTTGGAGTTAATATAAGACTATACTAAAAAAAATTATTCTTTTTTTATTTAAAATCATTAAACATCCTATAATATGGGTTAACTAACCAATAAGGAGAGTGGAAAAAGTTCTTTCAGTAACATATTCCTATCCACAGTTTTACTGACTTTTTTAAAAAGCTTGCTAAGGGCCACATCTTATTTTGGTACTATGCCAAAGCAGTGCTTCTTCAAATTTAATATGCATGTGAATCATCTCAGGATCTTGCTAAAATGCAAGTTTTCATTCAGCAAGTGTGAGTTTGGGTCTCAGATTTTACATTTCTAACAATATCCCAGATGCTGCCAGACATTGCTAGTTCAGGAACCACACTTCAAGTAGCAAGTTCTAGAAATACCGTATTCTGGCAATGCAGTCACTCATAGAGTATGGGAAAGGAGGTTGTTTTCTTCCATCTGTTCTATATATGTTTCTAGATTGCTGCAAGAATATTCTATTCACATAAGTTCAGAAGTTAACCATTTTATTTACACAATATTAACAACTATAGTTCAAACTGCTTATAAATTTAATCATTTGATCTTGATTTTGACATTATCTGGACACATACCATGTTTACTTCACTCTATATTTTTACAGCATAACCTGCAATTACCCATTTGCAATCCAAGCTCATGCAAAGAAGCTAAATTATATGATTTTACTGCTTATGTATGGGCCTCAGTCTGAGGATTTGTTGCTATGATTTTATGCTCATGATACTGATCTTACCAATCTGAATGTTACATATCTAATTCTTACCCATTTAGAAAAGTGGGATAGGGCCATTGTTTCATAGATCATTTGAGTAAATGCTGATCTGTCATGTCCATGACATGACGCATGTGTACTTAGATTTTGAAGATTCATCTGGATGATTAAGGCCTTTAAATCGATGCCAAAGGAAAGTTTTGACTATATATTGGGTTTCTTGGTGTGTGTTAGTGCACAATCTTGACCTTTTTCAAGCTATATGAATGGTGGTGATGTTCTGGAAACACTGCAAAGTGGCTCATTCAGGAAAACATAATGGATTAGAAATTCATTATGTTCCACTTTCTTTGCTAGATGCTGGGATATAAAGACAGATGATCTTTGGTCTCTGACCTTGTTGAGATACACTGCAAAACAACATGGCAAGTTTCACCAAGTTTTATAGAAGCACAGAGATTAATAATATATATTTTATTCTCCATTGCCAAAGAAGTGATAAAGAATAGCAAAATAGATACAGCCCAGAACATCTGCATTTCAGCTCCTTGCAGCATTAGCTGCTGCTCAATTTTTATTTTAAAAAATTATTGAAAGATACGAAACACATGAATGCTTTCTTTTCTAAAGCACACATGGTTAATCCATGCTTCTGGATAGTCTATGATTTATTTTCAGAACAATCCGAATTATTAGAAAGGTAAATATGTGGGTGGCATTGTTTAGACCTCCCCCAAGCAGAATTGTGTTTACTATGCTTTGACATTACACTTTCAGCTTATATGCAAACATTCTGTATAAAACAGTCTTCAGTACATATGCTCTGTTCTATGTGTACCATAGGGTTGCTAATAAAGACTTGGACTTGCCAACATATCACTTGTTATTCCTTATATAATTTCTCTCTAACAACATTTCTTTTAATGCCAGTCTCATGAACTGAACCTTCATACTTCTCCTCTTCACTTAAACCATCCCAAGATAAGTGGTATGTTATCCTCTTATACACAATGTATATCATGTAAGTGATCTCATTTGCCTTTTCTTTTAGTTACAAGGGATGTCAAAGTGAAATTAACAACTAAAAATTAGTACCTGTATAAAATATCAAGGCCTTTATATTTGTGTTCTTTCTCTATTGCCTTGACTATTGCAGTTTTGTTTTCTCAGGTATTAGTATGTTATTTTTCTTTAATTGCTTGTTGTAATGTGTGTCCGCATATAACAACCTCACAAAATCAGAAATGAAGTAAAGAAATTAAAAATGAGTAAATAAATACATTTATTTTTCTACTTTTTGGCCCAAAATATTCAGCGCCTTTTAGGTATATATGGTTATTCTATAAATTTGTTGTTTTTTAAAATAATTTTTAATGTTTATTTTTGAAAGAGACAGAGTGTGAGTGGGGGAGGGGCAGAGAGAGACAGAGGGAGACACAGAATCCAAAGCAGGCTCCAGGCTCTGAGCTGTCAGCACAGAACCCAATGCAGGGCTCGAACCCACAAACTGTGAGATCATGACATGAGCCGAAGTTGGACGCTTAACTGACTGAGCCACCCAGATGCCCCTAAGCTAAACTGTCTTAATGTAGCTAGGTCTTTTTATTCAAAATATTGTTATTTACTCAAATATTGGACACTACAACTTTTGAATGCAGAACTCTAAAAAATGTATTAAAGACAAATATAAATTATTTTTGTGATAGGCATTAAAAATTTAACATAAATGCCATTTTGCTTTAGATGGTATTAGATAATTAGCTATATTAAAAAGTCACCCTTTTCTGGGTGCCTGGGTGGACTTCATCTCAGGTCATGATCTTGCACTCTGTGAGTTCCAGCCCTGCCTTGAGGTCTGTACTGACAGCTCAGAGCCTGGAGCCTGCTTCAGATTTTGTCTCCCTCTTTCTTTGCCTTTTTCTGCTCACACTCTGTCTCTCTCTCTTTCTCTCAAAAATAAATACATAAACATTTAAAAAATATCTTTAAAAAAGAAATACATTTCTACCTATCCTGAGTGTTATTTTTTAGCTACCCATGCTTTTTTTCTGTATGAGTGGTTTTAATTTTTTTGGAGGGTTAAGATTGATTGAAATTACAATAAAAAATGTATGCCCTCTACCTAAAAATACATATAAGCAGATAATTCTGCTCATAACCCAAAGCATTTACAGGCCCTTGGAAGTCCATTTCTATTATTCCCACGTAATCCAAGGAACAATTTAAAATTTTCAGCTATAAATGAATGATCCATCGTCTTGTTCTCAGTTTTGCAACTAAGTATTGACTGGCTTAAAGTGCTGTATTTTTTTTTTTAACCACTCTATTAGTTTTCTATTTTCTTTTCTTGGAGTTCTTCCTCTAGGTCATTTTACCATCTGATCTCTGGAGAATACCAATGCTGAATACACTGAAATAGGATTAGACAGTACAGTAATAGGATGATTAGATTTGATTAGAAAATGACTATGGGATTTTTGTCAACAGTGAAGAAATCATCTAAAGTGAGTGGACTCCTAAATGAATTGAGCATGATGACACTTTAGTGTGATAATGATCTAATGTTAGTCTGTTTGATGACTACCATTGAAAATGAGATGTTATGTTTTGATGGTAAAATTTTCTGCAAGGAAAAAATGCACTAAATGTTTCAGTTCAGAATGATCTATTTAAATGAAGTTTCATTTAATTGGCTTTAATTTACAGCCCATAAGCCTTAAATTGTTTCATTTAAAGTGTACTTCAAGCCCTCTACTATATTTACTCTTGAAGCTAATGAGTATAGTAGGATACCTTGGGCACAATCTCCACAAATATGGGAGCCATAACATGGTATAATATATTTAATTGGTTTAAGTTATTTTACTGGGTTAAAGAAAGAAAGGAACAAAAGCAGTTTATTTTGCTGCATTTTATGTTTCTCTAATATGAACCAGTTAATACAAAATTGGCAAATAACTATGTCAATAGAATGTGGAAATCAATCAGTTTATACACAGTTTCCCTTTATACATTTAAGGTTGACTTTATACATTTAAGGTTGACAAGTGAAATCGGTTTAACTCAAAGTTCACACTAACATAGCTGAATGCAGTAAACTATGGAGGAAAGCAGTCCTACACACATGCCCATTCACTCCTGCTTCCTCCTGGCTCAATTTAGCCACATGCTCTGTCTTGAAAAGGCATACTAATGGTTCTTCCTGATATTTGTGCATTTGTCCCTGTTTTCATAATTCAAACTTCCCTTATACTTTTCTATATCATTTGTTGAAGATACCATCTTTTTTCCATTGAATTTTCTTTCCTGCTTTGTTGAGGATTAGTTGACCATACAGTTGTGGGTCCATCTCTGGGTTTTCTATTCCGTTCCATTGACCTTTGTGTCTGTTTTTGTGCCAGTACCCATGCTGTCTTGATGACGACAGCTTTGTAATACAGCTTGAAGTCTGGAATCATGATGCCTTCAGCTTTTCTTTTCTTTTTCAGGATTGCTTTGACTATTTGGGGTCTTTCATGGTTCCATACAAATTTTAGGATTATTTGTTGTAGCTCTGTGAAAAATGCTGGTGGTTTTTTGATAGGGATTGCATTGAATGTGTAGATTGCTTTGGGCAGTATAGACATTTTAACAATGTTTGTTCTTCCAGTCCATGAGTATGGAATGTTTTTTCCATTTCTTTGTGTCCTCTTCAATTTCTTTCATAAGTGTTCTATAGTTTTCAGAGTGCAGACATTTTACACCTTTGGTTAGGTTTATTCCTAGTTATGTTTTTGGTGCAATTGTAAATAGTATAGATTTCTTGAGTTATTTATCTGCTTCTCCATTATTGGTGTATAGAAATGCAACAAGATTTCTTTACATTGACATTATATCCTGTTACTGCTAAATTCATGATTAGATCTTGCAATATTTTGGTGGAGTCTTTTGGGCTTTCTACACAGAGTATCATGTCATCTGCAGATAGTGAAAGTTTGACTTCTTCCTTGCCAATTTGGATGCTTTTTATTTCTTTTTGTTGTCTGATAGCTGAGGCTAAGACTTCTGTGCTATGTAAATAGTATTGGTATAGTCTTGTTCCTGACTATAGAGGAAAAGGTCTCAGTTTTTTCCCCGTTGAGGATGATATTAGCTGTGGGCTTTTCATATGTGGCCTTTAGCATGTTGAGGTGTGTTCCATCTATCCCTCCTTGGTTGAGGGTTTTTGTCAAGAATGGATGCTGTATTTTGCCAAATACTTTTTCTGCATATACTGAGAGGATTTTCTGGTTCTTGTCCATTCTTTTATTAATGCCATGTATTGATTAATTAATTAATTAGTTAATGTTGATTGATTTGCAAATATTGAACCACCCCTGCAGCCCAGGAATAAATCCCACTTGATTGTAATGAATAATTCTCTTAATACATTGTTGGATTCAATTTGCTAGTATCTTTTAGAGAATTTTTGTATCCGTGTTCATGAGGGAGACTGATCTGTAATGGTCCTTTTTAGTGAGGCCTTTTTCTGGTTTTGGAACAAGGTGCAGGCCTTATTGAAGGAGTTTGGAAGTTTTCTTTCCATTTCTGTTTTTTGGAAATGTTTGAGAAGAATAAGTATTAACTTTTCTTTAATTTTATGGTAGAATTCCCCTGGGATGCCATCTGGCCCAGGACTTTCGTTTGTTGGATTTTGGATTACTGATTCAATTTTTTTTTTTTTTGCTGATTATGAGTCTGTTCAAATTTTCTATTTCTTCCTGTTTCAGTTTTGTATGTATTTGTAAGTTTCTAGGAATTTGTCCATTTCTTTCAGATTGCCCAGTTTGTTGGCATATAATTTTTCATAATATTCTCTTATAATTAGTTGTATTTCTGCTGTGTTGCTTGTGATTTCTCCTCTTTCATTTGTGATTTTATTTATTTGGGTTCTTTTTCTTTTCTTTTTGGTAAGTCTGGCCAGCGGTTTATAATTTTTAGTTTTTTATTATTTTTATGTTTATTTATTTTTGAGAGAGGAGGAGAGAGAGAGAGAGGCAGAGTGGGGCAGGGGCAGACTGAGAGGGAGACACAAGATCTGAAGCAGGCTCCAGGCTCCAAGTTGTTAGCACAGAGCCCGATGCAGGGCTTGAGCCCAAGAACTGTGAGATCATGACCTGAGCAGAAGAGGATACTTAACTGACTGAGCCAACCAGATGTCCCAATTTATCATTTTTATTAATTCGTTCAAAGTACCAGCTCTTAGTTTCACTGTTCTACTGTTCTTTGTTTCTATATTGTTTATTTCTTCTAGAATCTTTATTATTTCCCCTTTTTGCTGCCTTTAGGCTTTATTTGCTATTTCTTTTCTAACTCCTTTAGATGTAAAGTTAGGTTATATATTTGAGACTTTTCTGGCTTCTTGAGGTAAGCCTGTATACGTTGTATATTTTTAACTTGTATTTTTAACTGTGCTAGTATTTTCATTGTAAATGTTTTTGTGGTGCTCTGGTTGTGAAGTTGCATGGGTTTTACATTGTTTTCCAACCTCTCCAACCCTGCATGGTTTTTTTCTCCTAAATATTATCAGTTATCTTTTCTATTGAGTGGGCTTTATTTTTTAGAGCAGTTTAGGATTACAGAAAAATTGACCAGAAAGTACAGAAAGATACCATATACCTTCTTCCACCCTTGCCCCACAGTTTTATCTATTATTAACACATTGCATTAGTGTGGTGCATTTGTTATAATTGGTGAACAGTTGTAATTGTTGATTACAATTGTAATTTTTTTAAATATTTATTTGAGAGAGACAGAGAGAGTATGAGCAGGGGTGGAGCAGAAAAAGAGGGAGATACAGAACTTGAAGCAGGCTCCAGCCTCTGAGCTGCCAGCACAGAGCCTGATGTGGGGCTCAAACTCACAAACCTGGAGATCATGACCTGAGCTAAAGTCAAACATTTAACCAACTGAGCCATCCAGGCACTCCTGTAATTGTAATTGTAGTTGCTACATTATTATTAATTAAAGTTCATAGTTTACATTAGAATTTATCTTTGTGTTGTTCAACGACTCTGTGGGTTTTGACAAATGCTTAATGTCACATATTCATTGTTGTAGTATAATAACAAAATAGTTTTACTTCTCTAAATATCTGGTGGCATACTTACTTACTTTCTCCCATTACCCCCACATGCATCATGAACTCTTGGAAGCCATTGGTCTTTTTACTTTTCTATAGTCTTGTCTTTTCCAGAATTGTATATATGGAGTCATATACACTCTGTTTCCTTTTCAGACTAGCTTTTTGCCCTTAGCAGGATGACTTCTCATGGCTTGATAGCTCATTTCTTTTTATTGTTTAATAACATTTCATTGCATGGATATACCAAAGTTTAGCCATTAACTTTTAAAAAATATTTATTTATTTTTGAGAGAGAAAGAGGCAGAGGGTGAGTAGGGGAGGGGCAGAGAGAAGGAGACAGATTCTGAAGCAGGCTTCAAGTTCTGAACTGTCAGCACAGAGCCTAACATGGGCTAGAACTAATGGATTGTGAGATCATGACTTGAGCTGAAGTCAGATGCTTAACGGACTGAGCCACCCAGGTGCCTCTAGCCATTAACTTATTGAGAAAAATCTTGGTTTCTTCTAACTTTTGAGTATTATGAATAAAGGTGCTGTAAATATTCATGTGCAGGTTTTTGTGTGAATATAAATTTTCAAATTATTTTGGTACATAACTAAGAGTGCTATTGGTGGGATGAATGGTAAGATTATATTTAGCTTTGTTACTGTCCTTTAAAGTGACTATACCATGTTGCGTTCCCACCAGCAGAGAATGAGAGTTCTTGTTGCTTCACGTTCTTCATCAGCATTTGGAATTTGCCAATGTTTTGGATTTTAGCCATTTTAATAGCTATGTAATGGTATCTCAATGTTTTAATTTCAATTCTCTAATGATATAAGATACTGAACATCTTATGCTTATTTTCCATCTTTGTATCTTCTTTGGTGAGGTGTCTGTTCAGAATATTTTTCACTTTTCAATTGGATGGTTTGTTTTCTTATCATTGATTTTTGTACATTTTGGACATATGTCCTTTATCAGATATGTTTTGCATAGATTTTGTCCCAGTCTGTCTTTTCACTTTTTTAAAGTGTTTATTTATTGTGAGATAGAGAGAAACAGGATGCAAGTGATGGAGCGGCAGAGAAAGAAAGAGGGAGACATAGATTCCAAAGGAGGCTCCAAATGCTGAGCTGTCCTCACAGAGACTGAAATGGGCTCCCCAAAATGGGCTCGAGCTCACAAACTGTGAGATCATGACCTGAGCTGAAGCTGGAAATTTAACCGACTGAGTTTTCACTTTTTTAAAGGGACTAGTTCTTTTCAGGGGGTAATTTTGTAGAAGAAGAGTTGTTTTGTTTTGTTTTTCCCCAGAAATGTGTGCACTTTTGGAGCAGTAACACTTGAACACTTGATATCAGATTTCTAAAACTAAGCTAGCCAAATAAAACACACTGCTCATATTCTAAGCAAAACTAAACTGAACGAGAGTGTTTGGTAAGATACAAAGTCACCTTGGGCAACTACGGAAGATAATTAGAAAGGTTCACATAGGGGCTTTATATTTCAATGCTACCTAAAAGTCAGTAAAATTGAAGTTAGTGACTATTGCATAAAATAATACTTGAAAGTAGGAAGATTTTAAGGAAAAAAAGCATAAGTCTGATGTTTTGAGGACGAATTTTAGTAACTTTTACATAAAACCTCTCTATACATACTAGTTTTTATTTTACTGCTCTTGGATGAATTTTAAAGCAATAAACAGTTGGGGATGATAAGGTCTGATTTTTCAGAAGCATTTTTGACACTGGTTTCCAGAAATGTTAGGAGTTGAGATATAGAAATCTAAATTGAAGTAAATGGATACCTATATAAACCTCAATGACTTTAGGACTGTCAGAACATTGACCTCGACAGTTGTACTACCATGCAGTTTCCTTAATAATCTGAAGGATAGCTCAAGGAACTCACAATTGAGATTTGTTGGATAAGTCAAAAGGATAACATCTATGTAAGTATTTTTACATATTTAAACTTATTTAGAGATACAGACATTTCTAAATGTAACAGATACAGGGAGTGAATGGATGAATGAGCAAATGGTTATAGTAATTCTACTCTTTTTGCCAAATGACTTAGACATTGTGCCAAATATTAATTATTGATACTCAGCATCTTCTTTACCCTTCTATATTACTCCTGTATGAGATATTTCTCAAAATCTGTTGCCAGCAGTATTCTAACCAAATTCTACAATGAAAACCACTGGTGTAAAACTTAAAGAGGATTTTTTCAAGCCCTAACAATAGCTCCTAGACCGTTGTTCCCCTGGCCCTAATTATTGTGTAAACCTCTAAGTCTTTGTGCATTAAATCCTACATGAAATATCTACAGTGCTTGGATGGATATTGGCTAATGTTTTTAGCATGTTTAAACAGTTTGTGAGTGGAAATACAATGACATGAAACCACTCTAGGCTACCATTCTTCAATACACCATGAAAAAATGTATCACATTTGTATACTACTTAATAAACATTGTTTCCAATGAACAGGATGCAATAAGCAGCCATTAGGAATGAGGTGTCCTTTGTTAATAAAAAGGTTGCAGAAGGGTAGGATTTATGGATTCTCTTTGGTGTAATGAAACTGAGGTAACAGAAATCCAACAGCATCACCTAAGTCAAAGGAAGTTATTTCTCTCCCCAAATAAGAAATTTGGGTGTAGGCAGTCTGGGGGTTTTACAATAGCTTGATGAAGTCATCAGTGTGTCAGCTACTAGTTTTCTGATCTGACATCCTTAGCAGTGGCTTTTGTCCTTATTCCTGTTCCATCATGGTTTCTAAAGGGATACTCCACTCTCTAGTTTCACAGGAAAGAAAGAAGGCAAAGAACTTACCAAGAAAGACCCTCTAGAATCCCTAGTATATTTCTCTTTATAACTTCATAGATAGAGTTGTTTCCAGTGGTCACTCCCAGTATTTCAGCTGGGCACATTCCTACTCTACAAAACATTGTGGTTCTGTCAGTAAGGGGGAAAAAAGGAAGAATGAATATCAGAGAGGAAACCTGCAGTGTTCTAAAGCATAAGGCAAGGGATCAAACAAAAGCCAATGTAAATGATGTCTTCATAAAAAAAAAACACTTTGTAAAAGTGGTGTTACCACAGTATAGAAGAAACAAAGCAACTCAGTCATTTCAGTACAAATAATGATCATCAGGATTAAGTTCAGCTATATATAATAGAAAGACTCTGACTAGCAGCAATTTAATCAGGATAGAAATGTATTTCCTCCTTTTGAAAAAAATTCTGGAGTAGGAATATGAGGGTTGTTACTCTGGCAGTCTAATAACGAGCAGATTAGTCTATTAGTCTATTTTCTTGTTCTACCATCCTCAGCATTGAGTTTCCAATCACAAGGTCACAAGGTCACTTCATGGTCAAACATGGTTGCTGTTGCTACAGACCTCATTTCTTCAAGTCAGCAGAAAAAGAATGCAAGGGAGGACAAAAGGGTCATTCTTCCAATTAAGTCAGTTTTTTCTAAGGAAACTCCTGCTTGGCCCTCACATTTCTGCTTTTATTGTACTGGCCAGAAGAACACAGTCACGTGGCCAGGCAGAGCTGCAAGTAAGTCTAGGGAATAGCAACTTTTAGCAATTTTCATTGTCACCTTAAATAGATTTCTGTTATCAAACAAAAGAAGAATATAGATTGTGTTAATTATTATCTCATTTCTAGGATTATCTTCAAATATGCAGGACAGCATGTGGCTTGAATTTTGTTATTCATCACTTTAAGAAATCTATTTTCTCTTCCAACATTGAGAATAACAGTCCAACAAAAGGTAATTATTTATATGAAAAACAATACATGCTATAAAACAATCATTTTTATTAATACTCTTTAGATTAGGACTAAATCTAGAACTAGATTAAAAATATTACCAGGTAGGGGCGCCTGGGTGGCTCAGCTGGTCAAGCGTCCGGCTTCGGCTCAGTTCATGACCTCACGGTTTGTGGGTTTGAGCCCCGCATCAGGCTCTGTGCTCACTGCTAGCTCAGAGCCTGGAGCCTGCTTCAGATTCTGTCCTCCCTCTCTCTCTGACCCTCCCCTGCTCGAGCTGCCTCTCTCTGTCTCTCAAAAATAAATTTAAAAAACCATTAACAAAACATTACCAGGTAAAATCCATTGCTTTGGACAGAGGAATCCCAGTTCATGAAATTACTTAAGAGGATGGAGCAACTATGCCTATAGGAAAGGAAGCAGGGCAGAGACCTTAGACATTGGCTCTTCTGATTCACCTTTTAATGGAGTTACTGGGGTGAGGAAAAGGCAGGGGGATATTTGTTAAGAAATAAGTGAATAAAAATGGAAACAAGTAAAGGTCTAGGAATTACAAGAGTCAGTCTTCAAAGAAAAATAATCTCCAAATATTGTGTATAAGAATTAAAATTAAATGTTATTGGGTGATGACCCTGCTTTGTAAAGTTGAAAAATGAAACAGTTATCTAAGGAATTCAAGCAAAACCTTTTGTATTATCTGAGTTATTTGAATAATTGAGGTGAAAGTGAGATTTCTGCCTGGATTAGTCATATGTTTGTCTTAATTCTAAGATTCATTTGTTGGGTAGAGACCTTTCCTTAGGATGTATTTTTAGAATGCTAAATGTGAAAAATTAGACTCTTAAATAAAGCAAGCAAAGCAATAGAAGGGGGGAGTGATGGAGGGGAGAAAGAGAGAGAGATAGAGAGGAAATAGTAGTTCATTGTCAGAATAAATCTATACCTTCACCTCCTACTTTTTCTAATGACAATAACTGACATCCATTTCTTTTTTAATTATAGAAGGAAACTCCATGATGAAAAAGGGAGCTATATATGGGTCTCAGATATAACCCATAGTATTTTTTAAAGTCATAAATTCCTTTTTGAGTGTCAATTCATTAAAGTTTGGAAAATTAGTGACTCCAAATCCTGCCATTTAATTTCATAAAGCTAAGTAAATTGACTTAAAAATCATACTATACTTTCGAGTTGACTTCATATTGTTGGTCTTTGCCTTCAGTTCTTAAAGACAAATTAAAAGGATGATCATATCCAAGTTGCCACTCCATTCTCTTCTTTGGTAGCAGAACTTGGCAGTGAGCCAAGCTGAGAAATTATTTGCCAGCCTCCCCTATAGCTGAGTGTGTCATATTACTATGTTTTGACCTAGAAGTGGGAATGTTGTTTGAGATTCTGGATAGGATCCGTCTTTACTGTTTCTGGCTTCTACTTAGTACAGGTGCCTGGATCTCCAATAGCTATCTTGGGCCTTAGGGCAACTTTAAGAACAGAAGGCGCACACTAGGTTGGTGAAAGATTTAGAAGAAATCTGGGCCCATGATGACTACACCTGCTCTAGGGTGCCTACTTTTGCACTGTTTTTACTTAATGAAGTAGAAACTTTTATTTTAAGAAACTGTTATTTCTAATTCTGTTACTAGCAGGTGAACACAATTCCTATATGACATTAAAGTATTGGTTGAAAACATTTTGGAATTTTAGGGTTAAATTTCCAGATACGTATAATGGACTCTTTCAATCTCTTTCTCCCTCCTTCTCTCTCTCTTTCTCTTCACACACACAGATTCCAATTTGTAAGAAGGAAAACTAAGCAGTTATATGAAGTTGTATCAGTAATACATTCTGTGCAATTATAAGTGATAGCATTTGCAGTGGGAATTGTGAGAAGATAAAAACTAAAACATTACTAAAGAATTTCTCAGCATGTATACATAAACTTACAAAAAATCAGTGGTAGGAAGGAAAATATAGAAATAGAATGTAGCAATAGAATGTTTATAACCATTTTTTAAAATTTTTCACAGATTTAGCTAATTACCGTAAGTATAATATTTATATCAAGAGAGGAAGAAAACATCTATAGAGCAGTCCGATGGAGTAATAAGTATTAATTTTCTCTTTAGAAGCTGCCCCAATTCTCTCCATCTTTTAAGATCCAGCTCTTTTGTGAAATACTCAGCAATCCTCCTATAGGAATTAACCTTTACCCTTGTTACATTTATTGGGACCAGTACTAAGTTACAGTGAGGGAAGTGTATGTCTTAGGCACAGTATTTTAAGGGGTGCCAAAAAGCTCAGTAATCAAGACAAATAAGCTAATCGAATATTTTAACTAGCACATTATAGCATGCAGTCGGGTCTCTTGTTTTATAAATAATTTTTTAATTATGTTTCACATTTGTCTCTATTATAGCACTCAAATAGTGCTTTTTATGAATGTTCTCTCCCAACAGTACCATATTCATTTTCATATTTCTCATGTGCCTACTACTCTGTTTTAAGCATGAAGGTCTCTTAAAAATATGAAATTGAATCTACTGAAAGATTTTGCAAGAATATACTGTATTAGGGGCAGCAGGATTAAGTTTTCATCATTAAATTCAACTATAGCAAAAGAATAACAGAGGATAATGGATGTTTTGAAAGTACCTCTAATCCAATTCTATGGGAAAATCACCTGACTTCTCTTTGGCTAAAACCCTGCTCAGCCTGGAGAGATAGGGAATTATAATACTACTTTATATTCATATAGCACTTTGCCCTACATAAAGTGCTTTAATTCTCACCTTAATCCTGTAAAGTAGGTGTTATCATCCGTTATTTACTACAGAAAGATTGAAAACTCAGGTGACTTGCCCAAGGAGTTATAGGCAGAAAGTGGCAGAACTGGGGTCCTAATCCAGGTTTTGTGTCAAAATCTGATGCCTTTCTGCTATTCCAAATGCTAAATCTTGGGGTTGACCAAGGAGAAGTAATTCATGCAGCAACTACAACAGTGTGTGTTGTATTTATTAAACAATATCAGTAGCATCCTAAACAGCAGATTATACCAAGTGTATTCCTCATGATTAAAACTCGTCTGATTTTTATGTATGTTTGGTCAAATAGCTCAGCTCCAAGGTACTTTTTGGTTGAGGGCAGAAACTTACAAAATTAAAACATCAAAGAACGGGGGGTGGGGGATGAGGAAATTATGTATTACTTAAGTGATAGTTTCTAACTACCACTTTATCACTAATGTGTGTGTGATATTCTGCACAGCATGTATACAGTACACGTTTGCTTCTTTATGAAAAGAAACATTTGGGAAGGTCTTTCAGCTGAAAAAGTTTATTTCAATGTGAAATACTATTACAGTATTCAAGAGTTAGGAATTAAGTTTAACGGGTTGCTTTTTATATTTGGGGGAAATCTAGGACTATATTTTAAAACACCATACAGTAATTAAATTTGAGAGCCTGTAACTGCTTCAAATATAATTTTCATCAACATAAACACAACTCCAAACCAAAATGCCCATTTCATCCAATCTAGTAGAAGATTTCTTCTGAAAAACTACAGATTCTCCTCACGGGTTGATGCCCAGAGAATTAAAAACTTCAGTCTCCTTTTTGTATGCTGACAGCTGAATTCCAAAGGAAAGCCTCTTTCTTAAAAACAACCAGAATTCAAAGAAATTCAAAGCTATTCATTTTGGTGAATTGCAACCTGTCATCAATAACTATTTATTGACTGTCCACAGGGTGCCTAGGCATTTAAGTGACAAGTGATTTATTTGCATTATTCAAAGGATTTCTAAGGGGAGTCTGAAGATTTGCAGACGTCTTTAAAGATGCAAAGTGGTGTGTGCTTCGTTCATTTTAACTGCCCCTACAAGGAATGAATTGAACAGTCTGGGTTTCAGAGCTCTAGGGATTTCTAGCGCTCAGAGCCGACTTTTGTAAGCGAAGACCCCATTGGGTGCCAAGCGACAGGCGGGCTGGTGGTCAGAACATGGCCCCACCAGGGGCTTCTAGACATGTTAAGCCTGCCCTGGGCTGAAGCAGGGCTGACTGCAGCAATGGCGGCCCTGACCGGCCACCCCATCCCTCCCCCCTACCCCTCCACTCCCACCCCCACACGAGGCTCACACCCTCTCCCAGGCTCCCAGCCTCGATCGGTTCTCGCGAGATCCGGACAACTGAGCGCTCCGGGCCTTTTCAAATCGGGATCCGTTACCGCTTTCCCGGCCGCCGCCATTGTAGCGCTCGGAGCCTCTCAGCGCAGGCGGCCGAGGCGGAGGCGGAGGCATCGGCAGCGGGATGGCGGACGCCGACAAGCCCGAGGTGCTCGGGGCCGCTGGCGACGACAGTACGCTTCAGCAGCCCGTGGAGCAGCCGGGCGAGCCGCGGCGAGAACCGCACCCCCCAGAGCCAGAGAAGCAGCCGCCGCAGCACAGCAGCAGCTCCAATGGCGTTAAAATGTATTGTCTTTTCCTCCGGGGATCGGGGCGGGGGGGGGGGGAGTAGGCCTGGTGGGGGGCGAAGACGGCCTGGGCCTCCGGTGCAGATACCCGCCCACGGACCGTGGGCGGCGGGAGGAGCAGGTGCAGCAGGGCCGTTCCCAGGCCCTTCCCTCCCGCCCCGGGCCGGGGGAACCGGGGTGCGAGCCAGGGGGCCGATGCCCTTCCCATTTCCAGCCGGAGACTGCGGATCACCCCTTCTTCCCAGACTTCCAGCTGGAGAACCTTTGAGCAAAGCACGGCGGCCGCCACGGTCTGGAGGAAAATGGTCCCCCTTTTAAAGCCCAGTGCTGTCGTTAGTGTTCATCACTAGGGAGTAACTAGGGATGACATCATCGGACATTTCCTCTTAACTGCCTAGAACGTATTTAAAAGGAATAGCCCCCCATCTCCCGGCCTCATTCTGAGCTTTATAAGTTCAGTGTTTGTTGTTGCTTTCTAAAGTATGTGTTAATTTCTGAACTGATATATACCAAAGAGGAAGTTTAATAATGTGCTGTGAGCCTAAATCCATTGTGTTATCCTTGAATTGGTAAGAGGTTATTCAGAAAGGGAAATGAGCATGGTGTCTTGGTCTCCCACCTCCCGCTCAAATGTTTGTAAGCCTTGCAGGTTATTTTTTAAGAACTCTTTGTGTGATGGCTTGTTCTTAATTTTGGTAAAAAAGAAAATAAGAATTTTTTTTTTATTTGAAGAAAGTCTGACGCTTTTAAGATTGCCCCTGCCATTAGTGTCTATAAAGAATTTAGTTGACTCGAATCCATAATAATTTCTAGTTAACAAGGAAATATTATGCTCCCCATTGTTCTTGTTATATAGGGAGATAGGAATCAGGCATCTTTTGCATATGCCCAGCTCTTTAAACTTGAAGTTGAAAGTATGTTAATTATTTACTGAAAACATCCTTTTCCTTCTTTCATTTATGCCTCATAGAAAGCGGTCACACTAAAATAGAGAAGAGAAGTGTTCTTTTCCTTTGTATAAGAATGTTTGAAGCAGTATCGTAAGACCTGGACCAGTTTGTGTAGGAATTGATCACAGATAAAATAGCTCTCCCAGCTCAGTTATGACACTCTTGCTCTCACTTGGGTTGGAATAGGATAGGTCGCATCTTCTAGGCAGAATAGAGGTGCAGGTGTTAAGAGATTCGACCTCGGTGGAATTTGTCCCTAGGTGCAGAGTGGTGCCACCTCGGTAACTGAGCATCTGGAAAGTGAGCACTTTCTACCATGCCTGCCAAGATTTGGGCTCTCTGGGATTTGGCCTCAAATTCGAATAAAAAAAGCACTGGGATGATAAAATATGTGCTTTTTGTTAATATCTAAATGTGGGCTTGCCACCCTTTTCTCCTGAACAACAAGTACAGCCTTGAGTGACAGAGAGAAGCCCTACTATACTTGGATGTGATTAGTATAATAGTGTCGGTACAGATAAAGCTGGCATGTAAACCTCCCAGATCTAAAAGTCTCTAATCCCTCTTAAAGTCTCATTGTGGTTTGGCTAGATAAGAGAGGACAGAGGTAGGAGAAGAATCTCTTTTCACTTCAAGTTGAGGAAGAGGAAAATATGAAGTGAAGAATTAATAAATATTAATAGTAAATACAAATGAAGGTTCTTTTCATATTGCTTATAATTCATCTCTCTCATACCGCCCTCTTTTCCCAAGTTGAGTAAAGAAGCAAATTTACTTTTGAGGGTTTCTTGTACTGTCAATTCCATAAGAACCATATAATGGTCCACCATGGTCACTCATACTGAATAATTAGGGACGCTTACCTGCATCAACCTAACAACCTTTTTTTTTTTTTTTTGACCCTGTGAACCAACTGGAGTAGTTTAATAATCCAATATATAATCCTTGACTGCCATATGTTTTTAAGGGTAAGAATTCATACAGGTTATAAAAATTACCAAATATTGCCTTAACATATGTATTGCTTAGAAGAGAAGAGAGTGCCACTTAGCAAGATTGAAGTACTTTTGCTGAGGTTAATCCATAGTCATTGAGGGTAGAGACCACTGTCTTATTCATCTTTGTATCCTTGGCCAAGGCCTTCTATCTATAAAGGCCCAGTAAATATTTGTTTAAGAAATGCAGAAGTGAACTTTTATGATTATGAAACTTATACACAGAGGATTTCACGGGCATGTTCACATCTTTTAACAAGAAAGTAAAGATATTTCCTAGGTTTAGTCTTTTCCTTTATGCCAAAATGGTATTCTAGCTCTCCTTTTCTTAAGTAAACAGGAGGAAAAATAGCAGTATTGTTCTAACACTTCATTATTTTCTGTTTGATTAACATCTTGGAGTATATGGATATTGAGTGTTACATTAGGGTATAAAATATTGTGTAAAATATCAAGCATTGAAGCAAGGTGAAGTATTTGAAGTAGAGTAGTATTTTTTAGTCATATTAGGAGTAAGAATTGAACCAGGCTTAATTTTAGACTTCATACTCTAGCAAGTTTTTAAAACCACGTATTAAAACTGTTTTCTTATTTGCTGTTGAATATTGATTTCTCAGAAATTTATGGTATAACTTGGGTAGACATAATTCCATCTTAAGAGTAGACAACATTTTTGTGACTTTAGTCCAGTTTTTATTAAGTATGTCTTATTAAGTATATTAAGGGGGTGGTTAAGTGAATAGTTTGGGAATTATTACATTGAATTCTGGATATGGTGCCAATATTTGATATTATGTAGCATCATTTCCCTAAGAGTTTTCACCTGTATCTTAACTGCCTATTCCATAGTGTATTTATGACATAAAAAGAGTTCAGGAATTGAGTAATTACAGCTTTGTTTCTCTAATCAGACCATACCTCTAGCCATTAAACTGGTCTGCCTTCCATAGATAATTTATGTGCTACAGATGAGCAGTGTAGTAATATCTTTAGTATGCCACTACTTGGGGAAAACTCAAAGAAATTGCTCTCTCTGGTCATACTTGGAATAAATATTTTAGAGAGGTTATCCTACATAATGTCATTGCTTTTCAGTGGAGTTATCAGATTGTTGTAAGCAAATGCTTACAATATTCATATAAGAATAGAAGAACATAGTATTTCAGAACTCTGTGCATTTTTCACAGTTGGTTTCATCTAGGAAGCAGATAGGTAGGAGAAGACATACTTAGGTAGAGACTATATAGATATCTGCTTACGTAAACAGAGACAGTTACTTTACAAACATTCATTGAATTCAGTCTACTATGTACATACATTCTTTGATTAAAAAGAAGAGTTTGCTTTTATATCTGCTGTACTTAGAACCAGAGCAAAGGCCTCTGTACCTTTTGGCTGCTTGCTGCCATTTTCAAAAGTGGCACACTGTTCAGACAGGTAGGTACTTGCTGGATATGGGCAGTTGTAAAGACCTCTTTTAGGCTGTGCCATTTCTAATGAGGAAAATATTTGATCTTAAAGGTTTTCCTGTCAAGGTCGGAAAAGGTGGCAAAGCAAGTTTGGCCCTAATGTCTCTTCCTTGATATTAGCAGGTTTTCTGGCAGACAGTAGCACCATCTGTGCGCAGATGAGCCTGGGTTCTTAATGGACTGTTCATTCAAAAATTAATATTTATTGAGCAACTTGTTATATGCAGTCACCGTGCTAGGTGCTGCTCTTACCAATGCAGACGGTTTTTTCTTATAGAGTTTTACATTCTATATGTATGGTTGTGTTGTTACCTGCTCGGAGAGGTGGTGTCTAAAAAGCTCAATATCTCGTGGAACAGACGACTCCAGTAAGAAGTGTGTGTGGAGCGCTGCAGTGTATAGAGCCCTACAGTTGGTTGGCTTAGAAGATAAGTGAGTGCCCGCATTATGAAACCCGGTTGTTTGTTGGAAAAACCCAGGAAGCATTAAAGATTTTAGATTTCTGAATGTCATTCCCAGAGATTCTTATTAGTATACAATTGTGGAAAATTGCTTTAAATTCAAGTATTAGTTTTAGATTCACTAGAATAATTGGTGATTTAAGACCTATTGTTATTTCTTCTGTAAAAAAAGATTCTTTTTGAAAAGTAAATTGCATTTTTAAAATGTATACCCAGATTTTCATCTATAGGATTTACTTTAAGTATATACTTACGTGTTATGGATGGTTGGTAGGTAGCATCATATAGTTATATTGTGATTGCAGTCTTATAAATTAAATGTTTTTCCGGTTAGGGTCTCATTAAAAAGTTGATTTATAAAATTTTGATTCACATTGCCTTTAATTACTGCTTCTTACCTCCACTCCATCCCACCTTGTAGATAATAACTATTAGTAAAAATTGTATGATTCTACGAAATACCCTATTTTAATTTATAGGTTAATGCATAGAAAATGTTGAGTATGAAAATACTAGGATACCTTACCAATTAATTATGTTGATCAAAATTGGGAATAGAAAAAATTACGAGAGTCAAATGAATATTTAAAAACTTTGTATTTTAGTTATGTTTTTTTTTTAAACTTCCTTTACATTTATTTACTTTTGAGAGACAGGGAGACAAAGCATGAACAGGGGAGGGGCAGAGAGAAAGTGACACAGAATCCAAAGCAGGCTCCAGGCTCTGAGCTAGTGGTCAGCACAGAGCCTGACCTGGGGCTCGAACCCATGAACCACGAGATCATGACCTGAGCCGAAGTCGAACGCTCAACTGACTGAGCCACCCAGGCGCCCCTTTTAGTTATGTTTTTAAGCAAACTTTATGAGAAGTTTGGTAATATGGCCAAATCCTTGCTTTGAAATGGCATTGGGTAATTTCAAAGTAAGCACCCTGACTCTCCAGCTGGTTTGCTGAGGTCTAACGTGGTGGAGAGTTTTGGGAAGTGAAGTGATAAATATGCAACATTTATGTAATGTGGGGTTTCATTATTAGAAACGTGACTGAGATTTTCTTCTTGTTTTGTTTTTAATTTCTAGGGAAAATGATGAATCAGTTAAAGAAGATAAATCTGAATTAAAAGAAAAATCTTCAGGAAGTAAGAAGGCCAATAGATTTCATCCTTATTCAAAAGATAAGAATTCGGGCACTGGAGAAAAGAAGGGTCCAAATCGAAACAGAGTTTTCATTAGCAACATCCCATATGACATGAAATGGCAAGCTATTAAAGATTTAATGAGAGAAAAAGGTAATCTTCCTCAGTAAACCCACTGTTGGCTAATCTTCATAGAGAAGGGGAGGATCTAAGCAAACTCTTTTTATTCCTCTGAGCCACACAGACTCAAAAAATTGATTTTTATTTCCTGACACATGAATTAATCTTTCCTCTCTCACTTGACACAGTTTCATTACAAAGTCATACAGATAAATGAAGTTTTTCTCCCCATTTTAGTGGTATAGTGGTGAGCCAGCATGTGCATGCCACTAAGAATTTTGTTAAAGTGATTGCTTTGTCTAGTTGAAGTTTTTATAGATTTTTAAAGGACTATTGCATTAGTTAAGCAATACATTTAGCGTGTTAAAGTATGAATAATAAGGTCTGATTACTTTTTTTCCAAAAGCTGTTTTGTCATTATCTTGGTGGAGTCTGGAATCTGGCTGTGGAGTTCATTTTGTTTGCATTGTCATGAATGCCATGATGCTGTCTCTCTCTGCAGTTCTGTATTAAAATTGCGTTCCTGCTGTTGCAGTTTTGTTTTTAGAATAACCTGAAAACTGTCATTTTATATATATGGTTGGTTTTGGGGAAAAATAATTGTAATATTTGATCTTGTAAAAGTTAGCTTTGTTATCTCTTGAAAAATTGAGTTTCAACAGTCCTGCAAACTATGTATTTGGCTTTGAGGCTGATCTCTTCTAATAAATAAAAAAACCTTGCATTGGTGTATCTGTTGTAAGGTGACAACTATTTGATTGGTTTTATTCATTGACTTTATTTAGAAAGTGTGTGGCTTGCTGTGAAGCATGACTTGTAAATTTAGTTTACTGATGGCAAACATGACTGAAGACATTCAGGTAGAAAGTCACCTTAAAACAGCTGTTGTGTGTAGGCGACCAAAGTTACTTGAAAAGTGTTAATGTTGATGTTTTTAATATGATAGGCTAAGGGACCATTGGTATGTATATGTGCATTTGTTCACCAACTATCTCATGCTGGCCAAAATATGATCTGTAGTATGAATTAGGTTAATATGGTTGTTAGCTTTTTTAGAGAACGTGGATGATGTACATTTCAGAAAATTAGTTAAATTTACATAGCCATTGATAGGAGGTATGTTGATCTGGTTTTGATTGTTGGTGAATAATAGGTGCTTTTCTGTAGAGTTGTGCACAGGTGTGCAGTAAAGCAAGACATTGGTGTTTAAATGTATTGTTTCTTGGTATCTTCCTTTTGTATGTCTTATGTAGTTGGTGAGGTTACATACGTGGAGCTCTTTAAGGATGCGGAAGGAAAATCAAGGGTAAGTGCTGTGGGCCATAATCTGCTTGAGGTTTAAAAGTTCCTCAGCAGTTTACTTTCTGTATAATATTTGTACCAGTTTTTGGAAACTTAAGTTTCATTTTGTTTTAATTTATTATGCAAGATTTGAGGCTTTATACTAGCAAGTCTGACACTTATCCAGTCCAAACTGGTTGCCTGGAAGGGATGGGTTTGTAAATGTTCATAAAGGGCATTCACTTTTCTAATGCTTTAAGGTAATGCTGCTTCTTAGCCAACAGATTTTAATATAGGATTTTTTTGTTGTGTTTCGATGTCTTCAAGGATACTTTAAAAGTTACTGCATTGATAATATTCCCTAAGAGTTCTTTGAGAAGCCCATAGCTTAAAGGTGTTAATTCAGAATGTATGTTTGCAATTTATAATGAAGAACTTAATTTGGTACCCTGCAAGACTACATAAGAGGCAGCGCTCTGACCAATTGGTATGAATGACATTGATGATTAAATTGACACACGAGGAATTGGTTGATAGTAGGTTTTGATTTTTAGCAACAAGAAAGCAATATACTGGAGAATACAATGGAAAGCTTTTTAACAGTGTTCACTTATACTGCAAAAACCAGTTGGGTGCACGAGAAAAACTTTGTCATCACAATCAAATGGCACTTCAAACAGTAATAATGACAAATAATTATTTTAAAAGTGATTCTATAGGTTTGTTTCTTTAGCATAGGTGATTATTTTATATACTTAAACTGGATGCTGTTAATGTGTGCAGCCAGTTTTCTCTAACAGAGTAGTTAATTAAAAATGAGATGATTTCCTGTTTTGACCCTAATAAAATTGAAAGATATACATTAAAACAATTGTGCAAGTACATCTTTTGAAAATATATGTAACAATGTAGGAATTGTTATATTGAAACCTTCAATTATTTCCTTGAGTTACTTTTGATTAAATTTGCTCAAATACCTTACTTAGTCTTAACTTAAAGAAGAGTCCTCTAAAAGTAAATGTGCTCCAAGCTTGTTAAATGCTAGATTCTACTGCCTTAAATAGATAGATTTAAACATTGACAGAAGATTTGTGGTCACTTGCTATTATGTTCTGGAAATGTAAAAGATAAAAAGTGATTGTATTATCAATTGCTTTTCATAACTTAAATATTAGAGTTTAACTTCATTAAAGTTAACTTCGTCTACTGATCTAAAACTTTTTTTCTCTTGCATATGTTGACAAACTACCTGGATATAGGGTTGTGGGTAAGAACTTTTTTTAAAGTATCTTCAGTCAAATTTAAACTTCTGATTGAGAAAAAGAAAATTTAGTATATAAACATTTCCTATAATTTTTTTCCCCATTAAGTGTCGTTGAATTCAAAGATGAAGAATTTGTAAAGAAAGCACTAGAAACTATGAACAAATATGATCTTAGTGGAAGACCCCTGAATATTAAAGAGGTAAGATTTCTTAATTTTGGAATAGTTTAAACTTTTGAATGTAAAGACGTGTTTTGTTTTTGGGTTTTCATCTTTGGTGATGTATTTCTCTGACTACAACTTTTATTTTTGAAACCTAGATCCTTGTTAAAGCATTATGTAATTGATGCTAGTTTTGCTTGTACATGTTTCCTGTTTGTTTTTAAGCAGTTTTCCTATGTATTTGATTTGTTCCAAGTTGTTATAAGCAGAGGTGTATAGTTAAAAAAATATTCAGATATTTAAAGTTGGCAAAGTTTATCTGTTGACTTTATTTGGCATAGACATTTTCAGTTTTAGATTGTGTTGTTTAACTTGAGAAATAGACATTGTAGTTGATAGTAAAGGTTTCTGGCATTTGAATAAAATTGATATTCACTTTTAACTATAATTACTCTGAAACTATGCCAGATTAAAATTTAATAAAGTTTATGAATCTATAAGTGAAATTTGTACCTGGAACTTGGAAACCCCTGAAGTGGAGATGTTCCCTTTGTATGGAACAGTAGTAGTATAAATACATTGACAAAAGAATAATCAGAAGTTATTTAAAAAACTAGTGTAATTGACCTTGGTAACGATTAGCTTGAATAGCAGTCATTTTCACGTCTTCCTTTAGTTCATATTGTTCATGTAAACTGAGTGATGTGATCACAGACCAGTTATGTATATTCTTGCTAAAGTCTGTGTTACAAACCAGTGAGGATGTACTTTAGGACCCTGAAGGGTCTCTCCCAGCAAGGTTCCAAGTCTTTGGTAGTGGAGCATTACTGTCAGCCATATTTTAACTTGGGATAGTAATGATTTGACTGCCAGCTCACTTTCTAGCTTTGTGACTAGGCAGGTTACTTATTCTCTACATCTTAGTAATTGTAAGAGTACCACTGATAGTACTTAACTTACTCCGTATGGTTTTGATGAGGAGTAAATGAGATAACATGGTAGAGAGTTCAAGCTCTGGCATCAGATAATCTGGGTGATGCAGGGCAAATTTCTTGCCTTTAATTACTAAACAAATTACCTAACTTTAATTACTCTCTATTTTTTTGTGTCTTTATCACTAAAATGAGAATAATATTAGAAGCTGATAGTTTTATAAAGTCTTAGTTAATATATATAAAATACTTAGTAAATGTTAGCTACTAACTATAATTGTGATGTTATTATATAAAGCCCTTAGCTCAGTGCTCAAAATATTCTATAACTACATAATAAATGTTAGTTGTAATAATAATTGCTTGTTGTTATTCCAGTCCAAGGTGGGAGTGTTCCTGGTTGTTGGTCTCTTGATTCTGAGTATGAGGAGTATGAGGTGGTAATAGCTTAAAATTAAGGCCATGCTACCAACAAATACTAGTATTCCAAATCCCTTTATTGGAGTCAGCTTCTGAATTCCTCTAATTCTGTTTCAGCCTAGGGGGTTTTGTCCATCTTTCCTTCCTTCCTTCTTTCCTTCCTTCCTTCTTCTTCCCTTTTCCTTTTCCTTTTTTCTTCCTCACTCCTTCGCTTCTCCCTCCTTTCCTTCCTCCCTTTCTCCCTCCTTCCCTTCCTTCCTTCTTGCTTCCTTTCTTCCTTTTGATCTTGACTGGGAAGTAGAGAAAGCTTAGATTGTTATACTCTGTCCCAGCCATTTATGTGGTGCTTTTTACTCTACAAAGACCAAGTCCATGTTGCTTATGTTCTTTTAAGTTTTAGCACTTCGTGTATCCTCAGTAATATTTTAGAATTTAGAAACCCTAGAATAGAGTTATGTGATCCAGACTGACATAGGATACTTCCATTTTTAACTTTCTTAAGAGGGGAGAAATAACTGAGTGTGGCCTAGCTAAATGATGAAATATTCTTTATTCAGTTAACTTTATGGAGTAATATTACTAAAGGTCCCATTCCTTGGAATATCCGATTTACCAATGGATAGCTGGCCTCAGTGCTAAACTTACTAGTGAGAGTCTAAGAAAAAATATATTTCCAATACTCCTTACCAGATGTTAGAGTTGCATTTTTTCATTATATTAAGTGGGGTTAGGAGCGGTTATAAACTTTGAGGCCCACTAATAGCAATAGCAGGTAGCGAATGGCAGACTGTCATCCAAGGGGAAAAGAAGAATAAAACCATGTTATATAGTGGCTACTTTGTTTTAGATAAATTGTATTCTATATATGTTTTATATATTTTTATATATGTGTGTATTTTTGTGCATATATATATTTACATATGTCAAAAATATATAAGACAAATCAAAACATAGCAATATGATTAATACTAAGATGTTAAGGAAAAACAACCTATCAATAGTTTATGAAGTATCTCCCCATCCTTCCTTCTCCCCATAGGTAACTACAATCACCAGTTTTGCCAAGTTTTTGAAGCTTTAGTTAGACCTGAAACATTTATTATTTACTAGCTTAAAAATTTTGCAGCATTTTTATAAACATTTATTTCTTTATTTCAGTATTTTTCTTAATTTCTTCCTGGTGAAGAAATACTTTTAAAGCTGGTATACCTTTATTCTTGCATTTACTTTTTTACCTTCTATTCTCCTAGCCTTCCTAGAGAATTTATTAAGGTCATCCAACTTCCTTTTTATTAATATTTCCAGACTGAGACCAGGAGTATAGAGTTGATGGTTACCTTTATCATCGTCATTTGGTATCGCAGATCATAGTCTATCAGTGTGTTTATGTGGTTAGTTTGTTTGTTTGTTTTGTTTTTTTTGCATTCCACCTAGTGAGATGAGTGAGAAGTACAATTAAACTCGCTCTTTTGGTTTTGTTTAAAGGTAGAATATTTCTCTTATACAGTTAATGAACTTAATAAAGAGCAATTTTTATTATCATTGTTGATGTGGACACTTAGCCTTTCTTTATCCCCCCATTCATCTCAGATCATAATCCATTATCAGATCATCATCATTGTTGAGGAAGGAAAATGGTTGGAAAATGGGCAATTGTATTTTGTTTAGGAATGAAACTTACATATTATAATAGCTCCCCTTTGCCCCAATATTCCTGGGTTTTATAACAGTCTGTTCCGCTGTTGAAAAGCTTTGAATTAGTCTGATTTTGCATTGCCTTGGTCATCCAGTGGTGAGAATTCACTATTACTGCATTTTAGCAAGAAAAGAGTCACAGTAAGTACAGTATTTTGTTCCTCTTTGAGTTATATGTATTTATGAATATGTGTCATGTATTTGTACCCTAATTTAAGGGCAAAATTAAACTAATTTCAAGTTCTTAAGTGACTTTAGTGATTGGAAAACAGGTATTTAATTGACACCTCTGGAGACTGAATCTTTTGTCTGTCCACAGGTTTTTATGGGACTGAATTCTCTGGATAAGAAAAAAAGCTCACTCTTCAAGAGGGCCAATAATTTGAGCCAGTTGGGATAGCTACTGTAGAATATGAAGTTGTTATTTTAATGATACAGATTTACTGATGTATCTAGTGGAATTTAACATTCAATGTGTGTTATAGGACCCTGATGGAGAAAATGCTCGTAGGGCATTGCAACGAACAGGAGGATCATTTCCAGGAGGACATGTACCCGATATGGGATCGGGGTTGATGAATTTACCACCTTCCATTCTCAATAATCCAAACATTCCTCCTGAGGTTATCAGTAATTTGCAGGCTGGTAGACTTGGTTCCACAATTTTTGTTGCTAATGTAAGTTTAAGCTTTAGTCTAAAATTTTGTCTGTTAGTTCTAATCATGAGATTATTAAATTGGATGAATGGGTCATAGGTGTAGAGAACATTTTGCTTATTTTTAACGAAAGTAAGTGAAATAGTAATTATTGGAAACTCAAACTCAGTTTAAATATATATATGTATATATGTGTGTGTGTATGTATATATACATGTATATATACATACACATAGTATATAAGGTTAAAGTATAAATATGAGTACTTAGTATTCTTAAAAAGGGAACTGTGGAATTTACAAATACCTACCCAGTTCTTGTAAAGGTTTACTTTCATTATATGGGATTTGTGTCATATTGGTAAATGGATTTTTTTCTTTAGCTTTGATATTTGTGAATGTTCACATTGTAGTTGGTTTGTCATCTGTTGTAAGGTTTTGAAAGTCAGTGATATCAACAGTATTTTCCAAAATGCGAATTTCAGTAAAAATAGATGAGCAAGTTTCAAATGTACAGAAGCAGGATTGAGCAGATAAGAGGCTATTTTGGAAATTTAAAAAACATGAAGGAGAAGGAACAACATTGGCTGAAGGCTAATTAATTTTAAACAACTTAAGATGTTTTTATTTGAATACTATTGATGTACCATCTAACAAGAAGTACCTTATAGTTTTGAGAGTTGAGAAAAGATTCGCTGTTATTATTTATAAGTGGGGAGAAGGGTTTATTAGGTGTGTAACTTTATATAATTTTATGTTAAGCTCGACTTCAAAGTTGGTTGGAAGAAGCTAAAGGAGGTGTTCAGCATAGCTGGAACTGTAAAGCGGGCAGATATTAAAGAAGACAAAGATGGCAAGAGCAGAGGAATGGGCACAGTCACTTTTGAACAAGCAATTGAAGCAGTTCAAGCAATTTGTATCCTGATTTACACTTTAGTGATATTTAATACGGTTGAAGAAGCCGGATACCATTTTGTGGGGGTCATGGAATTTAATGTTGCCTGGCTTGGAAATGTGTGTTAGACTTTAGTCTCCAGCACATAAAACCTTTCTTATGTCCAAGTACTAAAGTCACTCTTAAAACTTGAATTAGCCATATTAGGTAAGCTGGTATGAACTCTTTTCTACTTTCTCTTCCTGCCACAACTAACTATGGGTATCTGTTGTTGACAGTTAATGTAATCTATTGTACATTAATGCAGTTGCTCTAAGTGAAGCCTTGTTATTTTTTCCCCCAGTGGTTGCCTTAAATGATTATATTTTATTTATAAAGTAGAACTATAAAGCAAAGAATTTGAGATTTTTCTTTGAGTATATGGAAGAGACTAAAACAAATAAGTAAAATAGTAAAGATGTTGATTAAGGTATTAGAGGTAGCCTGATTCTAGGATTATTAAAAATGTGTGTTCAAGTATAATTTTATAGTCCTCTTAACTGGTTTTCCTTGACCAAACCAACAGCTATGTTCAATGGGCAGTTTTTGTTTGATAGACCTATGCATGTGAAAATGGTGAGTTCCTACATATCACTTCAACTGTCCCGCCGCTTACATCTTATATCCGCTCTACTTTACATTACAGATTTGTTTGGTTATGAATTAACCATACAATAAACTTTTTTTGCAATTAGGATGACAAGTCTGTCCCTCATGAAGACTACCGTTCACATGACAGTAAAACACCACAGTTACCGCGTAAGTGAAAGCTATTATTAGAAACAGTGCAGACTATTTTTTTTCCTGTTTTATTGTATGCTAAGCAAAACTCTTTATTTTTGTGCCAATATCTCAGGTTGCCCACAGTTTAGGATTAGTTTGGTGTTAGGGAGATAGTTTCTCATGATTGCTGAGGAAGACTGAGAAGATAAATATGTACCACTTTTTTCTTTCTGGTAGATTTTCCTGATTATAAAAGCCATACATACTAAAAAAATATTGGTAAATTGCTATACATGAAGGGAGAAAGAAGTCCTTTTAATTTTACCACATATAAGCTCAATTGTAACATTTTTGTGTATTTTTTCTGGTCTTTATATGTATTTTTGTGTACATAGTTGAGTGGCACTATATAAGTAATTTTGTATTTTTTTGTTGTTGTTGTTTAACATTAATCAGCAGTATTCCATGTTGGAAAATTATTTCCAAATATTTTTATTGGGTGTATAACAGTCCATTGTATGGCTGCTTCGTAAGTATTTCACTGTCATGTTAGGTATACTTATTTGTTTTAACTTTTTTTCTTTAATTGCCAGCAGAATAATTCATGTCTTTCTGTGTACAAATATTTGGTATGTTTTTGGTTCTTTCTTTCAAGTATATTTACAAGTTCTCAGGTGTGCATATTGATCAGTATTATTGAATTGTTTTCCAAATGATTATAAACAATGTTATGTACTTAATGTCTTTGTCTCAAAGTTCCATCTGCAAAATGAGGATGCAGATATTGCCTATATCATGGAGTTGGCATGAGTGTTGCATGAGTTAATACATGTAAAGCACATAGAACAGTTCTGGAATAATGTAAGCACTCAAAAATACTAGCAGTTCTTACTATTTTACTGTACCTTCTCTGATCTTTACTAAGTTTTTTAAATCAAATTATTTTATATATAAAGACAAAAATAACTTTTGTAGCTATCACAGGCCATATTTGTTATAGATGATTTTTCTTTAAAATAAAATTTTACATAAAAGGTTGAGACTCCCTCTCTCTCCTGACGACCATATACCATACCAAGAATATAGTGTTTATGAATATAGTATTTATAGTTTAGGTTTAGTCATTTGGCTACACAGTTACACATACATAAACATTATATGAAATGGTTTTGCTGGGTTAAAAATTTGAGGTGAGAGACATCATATTGTATATATATTATTCTGTAACTTGCTGTTTTTGGTTTAAGACTGTTTTTGAGATGCAGTTATATTGATAGATGTAGCTCTAGTTCTTTCATTGAAAACATTTTTCGCGTGGGGGAGGGGCAGAGAAAGAGGGAAAGAATCTTAAGCAGTCTCTAGACTCAGTACTGAGCCCCACACAGGGGTCTCAGGCTCATGACCTTGAGATCATGTCCTGAGCTGAAATCAAGAGATGGATGCTTAACCGACTTGAGCCATTCAGGCGCCCCAGTAATTTCTGTTTTTCTAAGATTTTTACCATTTTTGTTCATTTTCAGATTTATTGGCATAAACTAGGCTCTTAAATTTCTGCTACATCTATAGTTCTTTCTTCTGATAAATTCTGAAGGTTTGTATTTTCTCTTTTTCTTGTTCAGTTTTGCTTAGAGATTTTTAGTTTTATTTGTGCTTTCAATTTCATTTTTTATATCTTAATTTCTGCTCTTTAATACTTTCTTCTCTCTATTTTTGGGGGGGTTCAGTCTCTTATTTTTGTCCAAATTCCTTAAGTTGAATGTTCACTAGTTTTACATTCATTCTCTCCTGATAAAAGTAGTTATAACTATAAATTTAGCTGTTGTATACAAGTTTTGCTATGGAGTATTTTCATTGTGATTTAGTTTTAATTAAATTACTACTATGACTTTTGTTTTGTTTTGTTTTAATTTTTGAGAGGCAGAGAGAGAGAGCGTGAGGAGGAGAGGGTCAGAGAGAGAGGGAGACACAGAATCCGAAGCAGGTTCCAAGCTCTGAGCTGTCAGCACGGAGCCTGATGCAGGGTTTGAACCCATGAACCGTGAGATCATGACCTGAGCTAAAGCCGGACACTCATCCGACTGAGCCACCCAGGCGCCCCTCTACTATGACTTCTTAAACCATGCACATTTGAATTTCTAAATGTATGGGGCTTTTTCTTATTTTTAACTTATTGTGGCCAGAGAAGGTATGATTGTGATTTTTTGAATGATTTGGACTTTGCATTATGGTCTAAGGCACTTTTTTTTACATATTCTAGGCGTGCTTGGTGAGTGCAGTGTTCTATATATGTCCATTAAATCAAGTTTGTTAATCCATTTACATTGTCTTACATCACTACTAATCATCATGTCCGCTTGGGCTGTCAATTACTGAGAGATGTATATGGTAAAATTTCCCACTAGAATGTTGGGGTTTTTTTTTTTTTTTTTTTTTTTGGTTTTGTTGTTTGTTTTTACTTTAAATATTTTGACACTAGATACATCTAAGTTTAGAACTGATGTGTTTTCCAAATGAATCAAAATTTTATCACTATGGAGTGATTTTATCTTTAGTTTCTAAGTCTTGTCTAATATTGATATAGTTATAACAGCTTTGTTTTGTTTGTTCACATTTATTGATTTATTTGGGTTAATTCTCATTATTCTATGTTCTATTTTTGTGCTTTTTACAGATTTTTTCTCCTATCTTGCCTTTTCATGTAGTGGTTAGCAAGGATTTTTAATATATCTGTAAAGTCTGAAGTTAATATAATTATTCTTTTACTCAGTAATAGAGTGACCTTTGAATAGCACTATTCTCTAATCACTTTTTCTAATGAATTATATGCTGTTACTGCTCATTGTCTTAGTTCTGTACTGCTTTTTTCATGCTCAGAAATTAAGTATTACTACTATTTATCATTTTTTGTCTTACCTTTCTCTACTCTCACAGACCCTGGTGCTAATTTTTTCTCAAAGCATATATTTTAATATCCCTTTCAAAGTTTTTTAAAATGCTTTATTTATTTTTGAGACAGAGACAGAGTACAAGCGAGGGAGGGGCAGAGAGTGAGAGGGAGGCACAGAATCTGAAACAGGCTCCAGCTCTGAGCTGTCAGCACAGAGCCCGATGCAGGGCTTGAACTCATGAACTGTGAGATCATGACCTGAACGGAAGTCGGACACTTAACCAACTGAGCCACCCAGGTGCTCCTCATTTTTTTTTTTTTCTTAAGCAAATTCTGGAAAATTCTCAGTTGATGTGTCTGAGTATTGCCCTTTCTCTCTTTATAGGGCAGCCTTTTCCTGCCTCAGCCAAGTTTACCTTATCACTTAGGGTGGTGTCATCTTTCAAGATTGTCCTGGCTTCCTGCAGGGACTTCCAGTTTACTTTTCCACTATTAATACTCTTCTATTTATTTAGGATAAAAAATATTCTCCTTTGTATTCCGACTCCTAGATCTGTTCTTTTCAAGATTTACATTTTTACGTCTTCTCAATTGAGATATTATATGAACTCATACACTTTGGCAGAATCAGTTTGTTATGCTACTTAATCGTTATTAATGTCCTCAGTTTTCACTTCCTCCCTTCTTTTGTTCTAATTATTGTAACTTGACAAATAGATCATACTTCCTATGATACTGATATTCTTATTTTTGATGAAAACGTGATTTCCCAGATCTGTGAAAATCCTGGTTCCTTTTCATGAAGAATGATACCAAGAGATGAAAATATGAGTCCTAGGTGTAGACATGAGCATTTTTTGTAGGGGTACTATTGCTTTCATTTAGACCATTTTTAGGTACTGAGCATAAAAACGATATTTCTTTTACCAGATAATACTGATCTTTTCAATTTAACACAACATGCTTCTGTACTTTATCTAAACACACACACACACACACACACACACACACACACACACTATATAGTATATGGTTTTCTCAGCTTGTACTACCACTTAATTGGTATGTTGACTAGCAAGAACTTTAGAACCATAACTCAGATTTAATAGAGTAAAATATTCCCACTCAACTGTTAAGTCCTGAAGGTTATCAAATTAACTTCTTAACATCTATTTTCAACATATTAGTTTATTTTAAGAGAGGTAGTAAAAGGAATACTGGATTTAGAGACCAAAAACTTAAATGTAGTCCTCACTTAATCACATAGCTAAATGGCATTACATAAGTAACTTTAGCTTTCAGAAATTTCCTCCTCTGTGGAAAATAGATGTGAAAACACTTAAGGTACCATATAAATGTAAATAAATATGTCAGGGACAAAACATTGTTTTATTCAATATTTTGTTTTCATTGTTTATTGTTGTTGACTTTTTAGTTTGAATTGAACCATCTTAAGTGTAATTCTATTTTAAGTAGTTTTACAAATTTGAGCAAGATTCTCATTTCCAGATATGTATACCATTTATAAGGTATATAATACTATTCAAAGTCCTCTTGGTATTTCATTAGTCCTGTTTAGTATGCCGTGAAACTAGGATTGAAGGTGGGCCTGCTTCACAAAATACTTCTCATTAATACAGGTGTTAGTGAGGCTACTTCACTGCGCTGCATTCCGATGAAAACAAGGACCAGTGCTCTTATTTGCAAATTTGCAAAATTTTGGCAATATTACTACAGGCATGTAGTTTAAAAAATTTATGTAGTGCCAGTTAGTTAATCATGTATGGATTGGTAATATCATTCTTATTTGTGTTTTAGGCGGTCTTGGAGGCATTGGAATGGGACTTGGTCCAGGTGGGCAACCTATAAGTGCCAGCCAGTTGAACATAGGCGGTGTAATGGGAAATTTAGGCCCAAGTGGTGAGTAGTTTCACTTTTGTATTTCTTTTTAAATGATACATTGCTACATTACAAAGCTTACATTTACTTGTAATAGTGTTTAAAGGATTCTATTTTCTAGTTGAATATTTAGGATGTCAGTCTAAAAAAAGAATGAAGCCTTGAGAGCAGAGAAAATGAAATAGAGTGAGCAAAAGTCAAGAGGGTTCCTCTGAGGCCAGCTGTGTTGTAGCTAGCCTTTTAGCACTTTGGATTTTAAAATGTCTCTGAGGCAGGAGGAGAATGTTTAACGTAATGTCTCGTGGATCATGGATATACCATATTTGTGGAATTGCTGAAATGCCGCCCTATCATAAACAGGTTAAATTTGTATTTATAGCTGGGAAGGTAGCTTTGCAGAGAGCTGTTTGATTCTATACATGGACTAATTTATAGTTTATCTTTGATGATTAGTTTTTAAACTTCGTGATTTCAGAATCCTTTCATTCTCTTCAAATTTGTTGACGATCCCAAAGTGTTTTTGTTGGCATGGTTATGTTTGTTAATATTTATTGCGTTAGGAAGTAAAACTTAGAAACTTAAAAATATTTACAGATTTATTTAAAATAACAGTGATCAACTGATATTAACATAAATATAATTTTTCAGAAAATAAGTTATATTTTCTGATACCAAGTATTAGTGAAAGAGTGGCATCATTTTACCTTTTTGGATATCTCTTTAATGTTTGGCTTAATGCAAGATAGCCATGCTGTTATATCTGCTTCTGCATTTTGTTTGTGTGTTATGGTAGTATACATCATGTAGCTTCTGGAAAGTTATACCTTATATTCATGAGAGAATAGTAAACAGTCAAATAATATCTTAGTGTCACTTGATGAACAAAATAGTTTTGACTTATTGGACCTCAGCGCATACTTTGAGAACTGTGTCTTATTGATGGAGTAGTAAATGCTTTCAGATTCATGTTTTTTTTGGTGAGATGCTATAGCTGAAATTTAAATTACCAGGGTAACTACGGTAGTCAGTCTGACCCAGATAGGAACTTTTACTCTTAGGCCCCCACCCTCCTAAACACAGACTTTCTTATTCTCTTTATTGCTCCCTTAGCTGCCATGTTGAAAGGAGACTTTACTTTTTGACTTGATCTCTAAATCTGCTATGGCGATACTTGTGTGTGTGTGTGTGTGTGTGTGTGTGTGTGTGTTGGAAGAAAAACAAAACAAAACAAAAAACACAGTTATCTAGTCCTAGATATTCTCTGCTTAATGTGAATTTTGTTTTCTTATTTACTGAATATTCATAGAGGCCTTTTTGAAGACTCATGATTAGACAGCTGCAGTGCATAGCACTTTAAAGCCTCCCACGTGCACCCTACTGCTTCTCTCGCATTCCATCGTGCCTAGACCAGTGGTATCTTTTGCTGTATTGCATTATGTCATTCTTTAGTCCTAAGAATAAGATTGACTGAACGTCCATACTGTGTATTTTATTTGAGGTATGGGAATGGATGGTCCAGGTTTTGGAGGAATGAATAGAATTGGAGGAGGTATGTATAAGCATTTGTTTTTTGTATGTACCCAGTACCATTTTTAGTAAATTAGAAGTTGTGTTGAGAATTCCAAGGAAAAAAAAGTCCAGTTTATTGTTGGCTCATCCTTAAGGCTGCTAGCAGAAATTGAGACTGGTACATACTTAAGAGACATGGGAAATGATGTGTTAAGAAGCCCCTGCACAAGGTAGGGTGGATGAAGAGTTACTGTTGAGACTTAACATTTACAAAATGTACCTTTCAGCTATACAGCTAATAGTCAAATCTCAAAATTAATCTTTATTCCATAGGAATTGGGTTTGGTGGTCTGGAAGCAATGAATAGCATGGGAGGATTTGGAGGAGTTGGCCGAATGGGAGGTAGGTAAATGTAGGAATGGACACTGTGGAGTCTCCAGAGGGCATATAGGGCACAGTGGGTAGGGACAGGCACGACAGGACTGGGGATATCATGTCAGGTGAGGTAAGTTGGTAAATCACAGATTTTTGGTATTTGTGACTTTTCTGTTTTTTCAGTTTACGTTATGTTCCTAAATGGATTACTATGTACTGACACACTTGAAAAAGGGTTAATTTGTTGCATAATCTTTTCAGAGCTGTACCGTGGTGCCATGACTAGTAGCATGGAGAGAGATTTTGGACGTGGTGATATTGGAATCAATCGAGGCTTTGGAGAGTCCTTTGGTAGACTTGGTAGGCCTGGCTGCATATTTCTCCTTTTCCTTTTTGCAGATTATGTTTTTCAAAGTGTTTCCTTTTTTTGTGAAAAATTGGAAATTGGTAATGTTTCATGTAATTTATTACTTGATGAAAACCACTTTAGAAATTTTAATGTACTAGCTCTCTTTTCAGTAAGTTACATATTTGAACCCTATTTCTAGAAGACATACTTTTTGGTTACTGTACAGCTGAGAGCATAGTACCTTGGGAATTTTAAAGTATGATTCTTCTAATTAATTAGTATCTTTCCATCCTTGTTTAGGCAGTGCAATGATTGCAGGAAGATTAGGAGCTTCTAACATGGGTCCAGTAGGATCTGGAATAAGTAGGTTTAAATTTTACTAGACTTTATTCAGTATATTTGAGTGCTTGCAAAAGACTTTGCAAGAGAGTTATTATAGTATAGTAATATTTTGTTCTTATATGTTAATATGTCTTGTCATAATTTAGAGAATGTTGAGAGTTATTGAGCTTTTTTGTTTGATCACTGTTTGAAATGTCTAAACTAACTTTGGATTTTACTTCTTTGACATTTTTGAACTAACAACAGAGTATGTGTTAACTGTCAACTAATCCAAGAAGCTCCATTCCAACTGAGGAATCTGGGGATTTCTCTGATCGTGTGTCAGGAGGAACTTTTGCTTTAGCACCAACTTTGTTTCCTTGCCTGTTGTCTACAGCTGCTGTTGGTGACTAGCTTATTTCATCTGTGAACATCTTGTGTCTTTTGGTAGATGCAGGTGAACTGCCCTCATTACAGCACCTCTAGAGACCTCCTGAAGTTGAAGGCTAAGGTTGCAAGAGATGCTTATTTCCTCTCCTCTGAAACCTTTCCTGTGATAGAATCAAGAATAGTTGCAGTACTGGGGAATGCCACATTCCTTCCATCTGTGTCCTCTACCACATTTTAGGCCATATATTAAATCTTAAAACATGGCTCCGTTTTTGATCTCTATTGCTTACTGAGCTATGTCTCTATGAGCTCTCCAGTACTTTATTGACTTCCTTTAATTGATTGAAATCTCAAAAATAGGAAATACAGCGTACTTGAACTTTTCTAAGGCTAAATTCAGAAATCCTGTCAGCTGAAGATATTTACTTCCATTGTATCTTCTCATTCCTTTCCATCATTTTTTTCAGCCTTGGTAATTTTCCCAGTAATCAAAACTTCCCTACTTTTCTTTTTCACCTCATTGTTTATACTTCTGTTTCCCCAACTTTGTATTTGTTATTCATAGAAAGCCAGTGATGTTAATTTTTGTAATTTCTCTGTATGGGGATATTAGGTACAAGGAAAAAAGATAAGTTTTGAGGATGTATAGGATTAGAATAATTAAAAGGGACTCAGTGCATAAGAATAAATTTTTGGTATGAGCTGTGAGTTAAATTCTCAAGCTCTGGCTAGAATGGCATGATTCCATGTTTTGTTATCTCTTTAAGTTATGTATAATATTGAGATTAAAAGTTGTTTTCTGTGGTTATTGAAAATTGAATTGATATGAAAAGAGAAATTGCATGTGAAACGATACTGAGGTGAAAAAAATACTACGTAGAAAGTATGTTGAGAGCAACAGTTAATGTGTGGGCGTTGTAATATATCTTTTGTTTTAGCAGTTATTACAAATGGTCTTAAAAGTAAACATGATAAAAACTGTAATGTTAATGAATAAAACAGGTAGATAATTTATATAATTTATATGATATATTTTATGACTAGAATATAATTTTATAGACGTACATGTGTGTGATGTATTTACATATGGCTAGAATTAACAGATTCAGTTAGCCATTAGCATTCAACTAACTGAATATAGATCAAATTAAAGTCTGTTCCTTGGAAGATTGCTACTTTGTGTGTATGAAAATAATTTTATGCTTATATGTTATCTAATATAGAAATGAATTAATTTTTTTCTCCCTTTCTTTCTCAAAATTGATTCTGTCCCTCCTCTTTCCTTTTTCCTTTTCTTTCTCCTTTTTCTTCTGTTTTTAAAATAAAAACACCAAAATTCCCCAATCCCCCCTTTTCGTTCTTGAAATCCAGGTGGTGGCATGGGTGGCATGAACAGTGTGACCGGAGGAATGGGGATGGGACTAGACCGGATGAGCTCCAGCTTTGATAGAATGGGACCAGGTATAGGAGCTATATTGGAAAGGAGCATCGATATGGATCGAGGATTTCTATCTGGTCCGATGGGAAGCGGAATGAGAGACAGAATAGGCTCCAAAGGCAACCAGATATTTGTCAGAAATGTAAGCAACTAAATGTAGAGGATACTTAAAATTATTTTTTTCTTTGTATATCTGTAACTAATACCTTTTTTCATTCTAGCTGCCTTTTGACTTGACTTGGCAGAAACTAAAAGAGAAATTCAGTCAGTGTGGTAAGTATGCTAATGACTGCAGATACAATAATATTGATTACAGAGGAAAAATTGATTTTAAACCTTTAAACACTGTGTTTAGACCTTACCTGTCCAGATATCTGTTCCTGGATAGTATGACAGGTCTAATTCCACTTGAGATAAATTATGCTGCCCTCCCTCTGACAAGGAGCAGTGTAAATTGCTTCTAAATAACAAGATTTAGAGTAGAGCCTGTCATTGTCTCCTGTGGATAAAGAGAGGGCTTGCTTTATTACCTGATTTTTAAAAGGTTAATACATTACTTGCAATCAAAGATTTCTTTTTGTGGAAAGTACTAATGAAGGGTTTACATATTTCCTTGTTTGTAGTGGAGGGCAGTGCATTGTCAACATGACCCCCAAAATGCTGACATCCAAATGATGTGGAGTTAATCGATGAGACCCATTCTGCACCTTCTGTTGCCTGTACAACTCAGGAAACTTAGCTGATAGCATAGAGCCCACTGCCTGGAGTTCCTTAGATGGGTACATTCTGGTGGCCTTTCAAGCCCTTTTACAAACTGTTCTTGGCTGTGATGGGTACTGTGTGCAATCTTAATATGTTTGTTAGGTCTGTAGAAGATTAGGTGGTTTTATTACTTGAAAAGGGGGCTTTTTGCATGATGATGAGAGAATTAGTGTGAATGGAACAGTGTAACAGACTTCCTGCCAGTATTTTTCTGCTGTTGCTCGGTATCCCAGTAGTAAGCTATATGGGTGGCATGTAGTGATGAAAAGGGACTAAAAGTGGTACATTCAGTTCTTGAGAGTTGATGGAAAGTTAAGAGTATTTGGAATATATGTTTACTTTTTTTAGATCACAAAGAGGGTAAGTTTAGTATTCTCCCATAAAAGTAGCCTCCGGCTACTATCATTAAGTGGTGGCGATCACTTGTGATTACAGTGATCAGTGGGTGTCATCTGCTGTGTTCTGAGTACTTTATACCGACTCTCTTGTAGCAATCTGTTCACAGCTTTTCTTCCCGCTTTGATGGAAGCTCTTGAGGCAGCAACTGCCATCGTTTTATTCTAACATTTTTCATTGCCTCGGTACATATAGGAAAAGTTGATTAAATGTTTATGAGTGAGTTAAGTACTCTGAGCCGATCTGTATTCATTTGTTTAGTTACTTACTCATTTGGTCAGTCTACAGATAGCATGTTTTTGGCTGTAGGCCTGTCATTAGAATTAGACATCCGAACATGAAAGGTAGTGAACATGTGGTGTGAACCCACCAAAGATGTCGTTTTGACTCCTTTTGTTGATTATCTTTTTTGTTTGTTTGTTTTCATGTATATTTTATTCAAATAAGAGAAACAGTGTTTTTTAATTGTAAAAATGTTGTTGAAAATGAGGTAACTATTAAACAGTTACCACAAAGAGAAAACAGAATTGTAGTGTTGTTTTGCAGTGTTGGCAGTGTTTGTAGGAGTGAGAGGATCTACCAGCACGAGTCAGCGGCATCTGGCCATGAATCCCGTAGACTGCAAAGGAACGGACATATTAGGGCCTTAGTGGAATACCTCAAATGAGGAGCAGTGGCGGTAGGTGTATATAGGTCATGTCTGTTGTAGTTTCAATGGAAAAGAAAAAATCTCCAAATGAGATAAAGGACATTTTTCAAAGTAGAACTGACACTAAAAGAACAAAGTGAAGCACACAGATGACATTCAGGAAAATGTGACCAGTATTGATTTGACTTTTCTTTATCATATGTGTAGTAGACACATTTCTTTTTGAGGTCACATATGAGCAAGACTTGCAGCAAAGTCTTGTGTCAGTCGGGATTCTTTTTGGAGCGGCATTGATCTGATAGATGGACATCAGCAATTCAAAGACATTTTCTGAAAGGAAAAAAGTAGTATCCAAATCTACATTATAAAAATGTGTACAGCATTTTAGCTAATAAAATAAAAAGGTAGGGGCACCTGGGTGGCTCAGTCAGTTAAGTGTTCAACTTCATCTCAGGTCATGATCTTGCAGTTTATGAGTTTGAGCCCTGCCTCAGGCTCTGTGCTGAAGCTCAGAGCTGGAATCTGCTTCGGATTTGGTCTCCCTCTCTCTCTGCCCCTTCTCTATGCTCACTTCCATACTCTCTCTCAAAAATAATCATTAAAAAAATTTTTTAATGTAAAATTATTATTTTTTACTTTGTTATTTAGCTCTCCTCATGTCCTTTTTTTGATCTGGAGCATCATGAGTATAATGATTTTTATTTTTCTTATCAATTCTATTGGAAAAGCTTCTGATTTTTAGATTTATATTGAAGTAATGCCATATTTAAATAAGTCCCCACCGTCTTCCTCATTTTAACCTTGAACTGCATTGATGGGAAAGAAAATAAAGTTATGGTAATACAGAATTAAGTGTTCAGCTATTGACAACTATGGAAATTATCTGGCTTGTATGAATTGAACCATTCCATTTTTCTGCCACATCACTTTATTTTCAAATCTTAAGAGAGATTTTCTTAGTATGAGAAGTTTCTTTCCTCTTTCACAGGAAAAGACAGTTTTGTTGTTGTTTTTTTTCACCTTGAGCCACAAGTGAGTGAGTATATGCTCTTGGTTGCTGCTTAGTAAGAGTCTAGTGGTACTCACTCCGTGCATCTGTCCCAGATAACCTCTGTTGGTTAATGGCTCACCGGCAAAGCTCTCTGTCTGCTAAATGTCTATACAGATCTCCCTCGACTTACAATGGGGTTACATTTCAGCAAATCCATCCTAAGTTGAAAATACCGTAAGTTAAAAAAAAAAAAAAAAGAAAAGACCCTAAGTTGAAAATGCATTTAATTACACTGAGCCCACTGACCGTCCTCGCCTCACCTAGCCCGCCTTAAACCACTCAGAACATGTATATTAGCTTACAGTTGGGCAAAACCAGCAGACACAAAGCTTACTTTATAACAAAGTGTTGATTATGCAGTTGATTAAATACTATACTGAATGAGAAATTGATGCAATTGATTAAATACTGTACTGAAAAAGAACACCAGTGGTTGTGTGGGTACAGAGTGGTGATGAATGTGTGGCCCAGCTTACTGGGAGTTGTGGTTCGTGGCTGCTGCCCAGTATCAGGAGTATCACACCACATATCACTGGCCTGGGAAAATACCAAATTCAAAGTACAGTTCCTCCTGTGTATCACTTTTGCACCAACATGACATTGAAAATTGTAGGTTGAACCATTATAAGCTGTGACCATCTATAGGGGTTAACTGTCCTTGATGGGGCAAATACAAAGGCTAAGAAAATGTATTTTAGGTTATACTACCTTCAATACAACATTTCCTCTGACTTTGCGATTTGGGGGAGATTGTGTTCAAATATCCCCAAACCTAAAAAGATGAGGAATGAGTGTAGTAAAATAGATCTCTTTTTATCCTACCCTATGTAATTCCTCGGTGATACGCATTTGTAAGAAGGCTGAGTATAAATAAATTAACTGACCCATTCAGAGTTGGACCCCACATTAGTTGAGATTTGTGCTAACCAGGTCAAATGGGCATAGTCTTTCAAACTTACCTCCATATTTATTATACACTTTAGCTATACTCTGCCCTGGCTTGGTAGGAGGCGGGATCATAAGATTTTAGAACTGCAGTGCGAAGAAACCATAAACCATGTAAACAAATATAGCTTTGATTCACAGATTTCCATTATGTAGTTTTCTGGATCAGTATGCTTGTTAACTGGCTAGAAAATAGAGACTTGGGGTAGATTTTATTTACTAAAGCACATGCTGCTTCAAGCATGACTAGCGGACTTTAACTCTGGAATAATTTAATAGTAAAAAATAATACAACAACAGTAAAAATTACATATAAAAAGCATTCATTGATAGAGTCCTTTTGTTTGTAAAGAAACACTAAAATTTTGTTTTTTGCCCCTTATGTCATAATTATAGTTTCTTATAGAATATCTGATTTTGCTTTTCTCTTTTGTGGTTATGTTACAGTTTTATTTTGGTAGTAGACTTTATTGACCCATTTATTCATTTTGCTTTAATTTTGTCTATTTTTAGATAATGCTTTTATGTCAGCATTTCCCAAAGCATACCCGCAGGATGTTAATAGGCTGGATTAAATACAGTGAAAAGGTTTCTTTTGCTGCAGGATAAGTCATTTTTTAACCAGTATATGTAACAGCAGTATGTTTGATTATCCTTTCGTATGATTTCTCATTGCATATTCTATTTTGTCCTATACTGTTATTAAAATAGGAGTTCTATTTTTGTTTTCCTTAGAATCATACAAGATCAGTAGATATTTATGTCATTTAAGAAATCCCTCAGAGCATGGAAATACAGCCAAGGGGGTCTGATTTTAATTATTTGAAACTAAATTTTTTTTCTCCTCAATTATTTATCTTTAGAAAAGTAAATTATCTCAATTGGTATTTTTATGAGATTAGAAGACATACCACTCTCTCTGGTTCTATGCCTAGTGGGAGTTTTGGGCAGTCTTACCATGAAACAAGTCTCTATAAGCCACTTTCTATAGCCTGAGTGTCCGACTGTAAGAATATTGAAGCATTTTGGTGGAGAGAGCTTGGCTGTTTGAAGAGCCGTGAGATCGTGGTGGGGTCAGGCGTATGGGGGCGCGACCGTTGATTCCTAAACTGAGAGAGACAGTTTAAGAGATAAGAGAGAGAGAGAGAGAGACTTGTCCTGAAAGTTTGAAACAGATTTTGCATGAGATATGCGTATTTTCCTTTGTAGTTTAGAAGATTTCTTACTTGAGTGAACCTCACTATTGCTAATAAACCTGATGTTAAGAAAAGCCCTAAGGTTTTATAAAAGGTAAAAGTAGAGTGAGGAAAAACCTCTACATTAAAAGCCTTGAAAATTCTTCACAAAAATCCATTGAAATCATTGTATGGTGTTGCCGTCGACCAAGGAATGCTTAAATTAAACTTGTTTTTTCAGGTCCCAGCATTCAAGAGAGTAGAGGACTCTGGGAACTGCTCTGCATCTTTCTTTAAAGTTTTTTAAGGTTTCATTTTATGTTGCTTCTTAGGAAATGTGATTTCCGTGTTTTTTGTTTTGTTTTAATGAATTGTAGCTTGGTTATGTTTGAATCTACTTTAACCAGGGTAATATAACTTTTTCTGGGGATTAGTCTGTTTTATAACTTTTAGAACACAGTTAAAGGCTCCCTGGCCTGGGTTACAAGATCATGGTTTTGGCTCATTATGACATTTATTAACTTGGACCGTTTAATTAGAGTGAGCATTGACTACCAGTTGGTTTAAAAAATGCAATAATGGTGAGATTGGGGAAATGGTTGAAAAAACAAAAGTAGAAAAGTAATCCAGGATGTTGTAGATAATAAATCATTCAAATCAAGATTTAAACAGAAAAAGAAAGATTTTCTACTCTTGCATTGAGATTAAAATAGATGCTATCACCTGGAAAAGGGCTTATGTGATTTTTTTTTTATTAGTCCCTTTTATTTTCTCCCACTCCTTTTTTGTCCCTTTATAGAACTAAATATGTTTGGCTCTCTAAGTATGTTGCCAGACTACAATTAGCCCATAGTGAATCGGTAACTATATAAGATTCAAAGAAAGGAAGTATGGCAAGTGCGCACACAACTCCCCTAAGTCCGCATGGACCTGCTGATAATACATCCCGGCTTGCCTGAGGGTAGTGTCCCTGTCGTCCGGTACTTGTGTGTGATTACTCGTAACTCTCCATTTTACTCTCGAAAGTGTTCTGATCTGAGTGGTGGATCTTTATGGGCATTCTGTAATTTGATAAATGATACTGATTTGCTTCAAATACCAGTCTTTAGGGTCAGCAGTGATATTAACAATTGTCTGTTTTTTTCCTCCTCTGGAAGCCTTTGTGAGGTTCTTCTTTGTGTCCTTACCATCACTGTTGTTACTTTTATTGATTTAAATCTATGATATCTCTTCCATGCCTAGTTCCATAACCTTTTTGGTACTACTCTTACACTGAAGTTCAGATTGTGGTATTGAATAAATAAATGGCACTGTGGTTAATAAATAGAATTAGTGGGGTCCTTCGTGGCCTGGTAAAAATTAAATTCTGAGTAGCTGCTTCTCTTTGCATTGATGAAGGAATGAAAAGGAGGATAAAAAAGGTAAAGAAGATAGATTAAGGAGATTGGGCAGAAAGCAAAAAAAACAAAACAAAACAAAACATTTTTTTCTAAAAGTAATTTTGTTTAAATTTGTAAGTTTGTTATTGTGCATAGTGACTTGCTGGTATTTTGTCCTGTTTGCCTTACTGCTATAAATTTACTTCAGAAACTAAGCATTTAACTTAAAAAAGATTTTTTTATGTTCTACGTTAATAAAATATTAAATCCTAAGCAAATTTATTTTGATTCCTATTTTGTATAGTTTAATATGTTTATATTCAGAATATAAAATGATGAGAATAATGTTTATACGGTGTTATTTTTAAATCACTAATGTTTTTAGCCAGCTACTTATCATTTCATTGGCTGTGAGGAATGTCAGACCTGTGTAGTGAAATGAAATCCATTTAAACTGACTAGTAATTCTATAATTCTTCTTTTACAGGTCATGTAATGTTCGCAGAAATAAAAATGGAGAATGGAAAGTCAAAAGGCTGTGGAACAGTCAGATTTGACTCCCCGGAATCAGCTGAAAAAGCGTGCAGAATAATGAACGGCATAAAAATCAGTGGCAGAGAAATCGATGTTCGCTTGGATCGTAATGCATAATTTTAAACCACGGTTGGGACATTCTTACATCTGTTTTGCCGAATCTCCTAGAAAAAGTCATTTTTTTTTTTTAGTAATACTGTATGCTTACTAAAGCTGTAAAAATGAACTTTTAAAACTCCCACCAGCTTTTAACAGTATAGTGTTAAATATACTGTGATTTTTGTTAATCTCAAGTTTGGGTTTTTAAAGACAGCAAGTCGGTCATTCAGTTTAAATGAATGGTTATACTGTTTTTAATGAAATAAGCCATTTTCTTGTTGTTACTTTCAGTACTACATAGTGCAGTTTATTCAGGTTTCCTCAACTTTGATCAACTTATTCTAAGGTAAAACAGATGATTTTTTCAAAACTTCCATTTTATATATGTAATTGTCCTTGAAATGAAAGGGCTCAGACAAATTAGGATATGATTTTTGGTTGGTTTTAAATTACTTTTTTTTTGGTGATAAAGAATTACTGTAAGTAAGTTTTAGATTCTAAAGTTTAGGATATCTTTTATTTGACTTAAATGAAGAAACGGAGTTTTTCTTCTCTTCCTTCTCCTATCATCCACATTTTCCACATAACACTATTAATATCAACCTCCACAGCCCTTTATTTTATTATTCCCAATGATTCCAAGTTCATGTAGAACTGATAATGTGGCAATCCCCAAGTATAATAATAGGCAGACTACTCCCAGCTTTCTGTCTAGTTTCCAGCTGTTGAAGTGAACTGCTGAGAAAAGGAACACAATAGAAATGCTGAGAGCGACGGTCACGTAAGTCAGCCCTGTGCTGTTCACCTCCACAGGGGCGGACGCGTTGGTAAACGCGGTTTTAACAAGCCACGGGGCCCCGAGGCAGAGCATATCAAACACGTTGGACCCCACGATGTTAGACACAGCCATGTCTCCTTTGCCTGCAGAGAAGAAGCATGTCGTTAAAATGGGCACACCAATCCTGTATTTTTCTTAATAAGCTTCATAAAACACACTGGAATTTTTGTTTGTTGGTTGGTTTTGGAAAATTGTGACATTAGAACAAAAGTCTTACTGAATTTGTATTTTTTCATTTTGGGGGGTTAGTATTTAAAGTCTTAACATTTATTTAATAATAATTATTTATTAAACCGTTTTTCAATAAGGTCTGTAGATTACTTGTTGCTTTTCATTCTTATTTAATATGGTTAATTAATGATTTAATGCACATTTCAGATGAGTATTATTTGGGGGGTTAGTTTCAGTGAAATTAATCTGCTGTTAAGTAGTAAATCCTTCCTCTTGAGACAATGTTTTTATTTTTTCTTCAAACTATGCTGAGGAAATAAATATTTTTAAAGGTACTTTTGCTCAGTGTATTTCAGCCCGGCTTGAGGAATGGGCATCGCAGCACGAGGGACCTAGCTCTTACCTTTTCTTGCAACCAACACACTGGCAATCGTATCTGGCAGGCTTGTTCCTGCTGCTAGTAAAGTAAGGCCCATTACTGTGTCTGGAATTTCTAGTGTCTCCCCTATAGTGAACATAGATGCTCCAAGTTACAAGTCTTATAGATTGAATAACCATTCTCTGCAATTATTTCAGATACTTACTTTCTGAGCAAAAAGAAAATAGGCACATTTAGATTTCACAACCAATATGCACTTAAACTTTAGCTAACAAAATATTTGAATAAGATTGGTAAATTGGGTGTTAATACAGGTAGCACAGATTTTTAGTGACATATCTAAAGAAATTTAATGGACAAAATTCTAAGGAATAATTTCTCTACCTGGTATGCTTGCAGAAGTTTTGGATATGCACTATTATCAAGGCTGTTGATTAATATATGCCAATAATATGATTCGTTATTTTCTCTTTTTCAAAGCATTTTCTTAAAGTGGTCAGAATTAAGCAAATTGTTTATAGCTATTTTTATCCTGTAAATGTGTTAACATGGTACACATTTCTTTAAGTCCTACTTCAGTGATAGACCTTAAACAAAGGAAAACAAAAATAGGGGTTTCCTAGTCTTCCTAACATTATGGTCCCAATTTATTAATCCTTCTGTTATATTTGGTGTCAGTTCAACATTTTTCAGAAATGTGTTCAGAAACAGAATCAGAGGGAAGTTAAATGAAAATACATGTAACTCCTCTTTTAATGTTGCAGTTGAATACTTTAGAATCTTTTTCTTAAAATGTCAATTAAAAGTACTTTAAGTAGCTGTTTATTGCATGCTTTACATATTGATATTGGAATTGTATTTGGTTGTTAATTTTTGTTACTGGTTTGCCAGAGTTTATATGTACATAAATAACACTCATATTTATCATCTTGGGGGTTGTTCTATGATCTATTGATTTTGTTCTTTTTTTGATTTCCTATTGTCAAATATATTCTGGCTGAGAAAATTTGGAGAGATTTAATATGCAACCTAATTGGACTTTTTTCAGCCTTCTCATTAAAAATGAAAGCAATACTCTGCTTTTTGCTAGCATGCTATTCTAAGTCATATATTAATTTGGGAAAAGTCAGAGACTTTTTGTAAAGGGCCATGTAGTAATTATTTTAGGCAGTGCAGGCTGTGTGGTTTCTGTTGCAGATACTCACCTCTGCCATTATAGTGTGAGAGCATCCACAGATAATATAGAAATGGTTGGGTGTGATTATGGTCAGTAAGACTTGGTGAGCAAAAACAGGAGTCCTGGCAGTTTGGGCACACAGACCATAGTTTGCTCACTCTGACATATCCGTTTGGGGTAACTTTTTTGGGAGAAATTCTTGATTTTTTTCTATCTTTATATTCAGTTTTTTCTTTTGGAGTTCTGTGGAACTAGAGCAGATTATGGCCAGGCAGTAATATTTAAATTTTAATCATGAAGGTAGTAGAAACCTAAATTGAAATTTTATGTACTTTTTACTCATTCTAGGATTGGTTTGTGTTGCCATATTAAAAAGCAAAATGAAATGTAATCCAGTTAAACAGTGAGCACGCCCTGTCAAAATACTGTCCGTTTGCTATATTTTTCACTGTGGAACGGAATTCAATGGATGGAGTATTTGTGGACCCCATACAATGTGGTTTAATTATTAGCATAATAGGAGGTTATCCTCTGTACTTGATTTCATTTATAAGAAGATCCCTTGACTTGTATAACCCTGGACTGTATAATATTTGAGAATATAGTTGATACACAATATACAACTTACAAATTCATGAATGATCTTGCTGGTACATTAATGTTTAATCTTTTTGTAAATAGCAGTTATCTTTAGTCTTTGCAAAAAGAGACATTCCTCCTTAGTTAGACTACATTTAGTGAATATATGCAGTTCTTCTATGAAACCGATTATTTTCTTTTTAATGATACATACCAGTTATTGTGACCATCCAAACCAGGATGTATGTAAATGCAGATATCCACAGTGCCGACATGAAAAAGGTTATGATAAAATAATTTTTCCAAAACTTTCTTCTACAATCTGGAGTGGTTAGAAAAAGTAAGGTAATGATAGGAAGGGATAGTACCCAAAAAATTCTTTTTAAGTCTGCTTCAGGCATGTTGAAAACACTTGGTGGATCTGTTGAGGAAAAAATAAATGATTTTGAGTTTTCTCAAATGGCCAATTAAGTTGGAAATGTCCATTTAGAAAGCTATATTGAAATAAATTAGCTGTATCAGCTTCTAAGAGGCTATTTAAAACATTTGAATACCTCATTACTGATATTGCTGGCAAAAAGAAACTAATTGAGACTTTAGGGCAGACAGTATAAAATGTGATACTCAGCGTTTCTTGATTTGGGACCTTAAATCCATCAAAATTTCTTGGGTCATTCAGTAAATGTATTTAGACATAATGTTTTATGAAGTGTCAGTTGGACTTCTCTTGGTTTTCTACAATGTGAATGGTTTTTAGTAACTTTTTTTTGTTGGCTTGTGGGATTAACTTGCCTTCTACTTATTATAACTATTATAGTTGTGTCTGTTCTCCAGTATTGATAATGTCTCTAGCCTGCCCTGTGTATCAGATAATGCATACTTAAGATGTATAAGATAATTATAGCATAATATTTTTATTAGGTTGAATATTCCATTCTAATTCTCATTGTGATTTGGGGGGGGCTTCAGTTTTTCTTTCTTAATATGTATTTGTTAAATATGGAATTCACTGTAATTCTTAGGAGAACCTTTAAGAAAATAAGAACAAGTATGGAATCTACAATGTAACTTATAAAACTTGAGTATGTTCCTTTATTTAATTTGTTTTGTTAAGTTAGTGGAAGACAATAATATACTGGATAAAAATAAGAGTCCACTTTAAAATTATTTATAGTTTGCATGGCATTTACAAAATAATGTACTATATTGTGATGTACCAAAGTAATGTAGCCGTATATTGGATCAAATCACATTACAACTAATGCCAGTAAAATAACTCATGAAAAAATTAGCAAAGCTTTAGCCACTGGACCATTAAATAATATTAGATATAATTTTAGTGTAATGAAAAAATTTGGAGTGGTTGTTTTGAATTTCTTGTTATAAAATTTAACTTAGTATGCCCCTTGCATCTGAAAGGCTAGAAACTAGTTTTTATAAGAAGGGGAAATGTCATGTTGTAATTTTTTTAGGTAGTAAATTAGAATAGCTTCCTAATATACTTTCGTGAATTTAGAATCAGTTTCATACAGGCACTTTGTAAAAAACTAATGCATAAATTTCTATTTCTGGCCCTAGATGAATTTGACTTCTACTAAATGTATTTCTCCAAATGTTCTGCTACTGCTTTAGATGCCATCTTTAAAACAACTGGTTTTTGCCACACCGGGGCTTTTTCCTAAATTCCAAGTTTTTGTAAGTGGTGTTCCCATGTTCTCAGTCACGAACAAAGCCTAATTTCCTCTGCTCCCTTTTCTAGCCCCACCCAGTCCTTGAGTTGTCTCATCTTGGGGATGCTTCCTTTACATTGTCTTGTTGATTCCTACTCCTGTGCTCTGTCCAGCATCTACCACACACATCAGCCGCTTCAGTGGCTTCTTACACATGTGCATTTCTTCTGTCCTCTAGTTGCCCCGCTCAGAAACCTGCAAAGACATTCATACTAGAGACTCTCCTGTTCTTTCCTATCTACCTTTTCTCTGCTTCCTTAATGTGTACGTTCTGTGCTCCAGGTATGCTAGTGTTTGACCAGGCCTTTTGCTCATATTAATTCCTTGGCATCAATTTATCGAACATCCCTTACTTTTACTTCTACATTATTTACATAACAGACTTCCGTAGCCATTATAAACCAGGTCATAACTTAGGTCATCAGTTAAAATCTGATCTTATTACAAGGCTCAGTTTAAATCTTTCCTAGCTTTTATTTAGATTTTATATAGTCTGTGCCATTTAGGAACTACAGTTGTACTTTATTTTCTCCTCTTTAGAGTACTTAAACCTTCATATTTTAGCTATTTTCTTTTTTCCCTACAGTGTTGGAAACTTCTTAAGGATAGTGACCACCTCTTCATCATATCTGAATATCCGCAGTGTCTTTTACATAAAAAGTAGATAGTGATTGCTGAATCAAAATGAGACTCAAGTTCTCCTAGTGAATAGACTTATTAGTGGCCATGGTGTGCTGCTTACCTTCAGAAACCTGACTAAGACCGTGTAAACTTAAAGGCAGCTGAGAGTAGCCAGAGTCGTCCTGAAATATCCCGCTGTCAGTTCTTGATCGCCGCCCGATGAGCGGCTGGCCCTCGTCTTCCCATCCCATCAGAGGTTCCTGCTCACGTCTCTCCGTAGCTTGGCCAAGACAAGTGCAGCAAGGGCTGAATTTCTTTATAATATATTGGTTAATTTTAATGTCAAAACACAGCACCAAAACATATAATCCATATATCAAAAGCAGTAAAGTTCCTTCATACCTATAAATTAGAGAAATTTATGTGTTTTAAAATAAAAAAGCAAAGGTTTTATAGAGCTAGTAGTTTGGGGGCAGTATCTGCTTAATAATTTTCCAACACAGCAATAGAACACGCAAATAAGTTTGGTTTTATAGCTGTGTCCAAAACTTGGTTACACCATTATTATAAATTTATGCATAAAACCTTGGCATTCCTTTCTCTTTATTCAAATAAAACCAAAGATTGTAAACTCATTATCTTCATTTATAGATCACTTTCCAAATTATAGGCACACACATGCTTTGAAAATAAAAATTGTAGATTTTCAAAGTAGAAGTTAAACTAGTGAATAGTGATGGACATTTTCCATTTCAGTTAATTGGCACCATACATTCCCCAAAATATACAGTAATTATAAAAGAATATAGTTTGTAAGTTCATTTTAACTGTGTCTATTCAATTCTGGTATAAGGATTTTGTGTAGCTCTGCAGAATATATAAGGCATTGGGACTTTTCTGTTTACAGAGGTTTTTTTTTTTTTCATAGAACTAAATTTGGCTTGTACTAAAAAATAAGTATATTTAAAAAATAAAATTATACCATGGGCACTAAGAACTGTTGTTCCTTACTCTGGTCTCCTAAAGAGCTGTGATTAGGTAATACCATTACATTTGAACCTTTCATTTACCTTTTGTTTTATAGCCAATGAAGCTCTGCTACACTGAAAGCAAGAGTTCTTGTTTTCCCTAATGGAGGGAGCATGAGTTTGGATACTCTCACAGTCCTTGTCCCTTTAGAAACCACTGGTGAGTCCCAGAAGGATCCCAACTATAGCCGATAGCCTTTCTTTCAGAGACAGGCTAGATTTCAGGATGATTCATTTAGAAATGAATTTAGAACTGCTAGATTTTCAGTTTCTTGTCTGCAGATCTTACACAGGGTTGCTATGTTATAATACTCCAGAGGTGCCATTTACATTGTTTTCTACTTTTCTGGTATCCTGTAGCATTATGCAGTGCACAACCTATGTGGCTGTGCATTTTATATTTCTCTCCATCCCTTGTGACTCCTAGCATAGTGATGAACCTCTAATAGACACCTGGTTCTTATTAACTGAAAAGTTAGCTGTCCACTGAGTCAACCTTTGTTTCATTTTCTTGCAACAGCAAGACGCTAGGAGGTAACAAAGAAAGCAAGCAATTGCTAATACCTAAATATTGTTGATTCTTAGAGGAAGAAGACTACAGTTGTTGCTAAATGAACAGATAAAAAAGTTGGGAGAATTTAAAGATTTTAAAATTTACTTCGTCATTTCTCTCCGGTCTTGTGACTATGACCACTTCTAACCTAGGCAAGGTAAACAATCCAATAGAAGAAAAGACCAACTGCTGGGGATTTAATGGACAACAAAAGGGGAGACTGCACAGGCTGAGGGGTGAGGGAAGGGTGGTAATGTCCAGTGATTAGTGAGACAAGGAGACTGACTGGACTAAAGAACTTTCGAAGGAAAAAACCAAACAACCAGCAGCTGTGATGCAAAGTTAGCTCAGAGGCATGTGGGAACATGGTGCCAAAGTGGCAGGTAATTGAGAAGTGACTGAAATAACATTTCTGAAAAAAGAGAGGTTGCTAAACCATTGGAATTTCATAAAACTCTCTTTAGTTGTGTTTTACATAAGAGTAATGATTATTTCAAGCTTACCAGTAAACTTGGTTGTCGAATATTATGCCAAGAACTGCGGCTACACTGATTGCATATGCTGCACAGTCTCTGAATAAGGGCCAGCATGATAGCGTTGAGGCCTGTAAAATGATAATTTACTGTTTCCATCACACTGTAACTTCAAGTACATGCTTAGCACAATACTAAAACTGTATATCATAGTTTTTTGCATTTTCCTCAGAGAAGGGATTTTAAGAAAAACTGTTTCAAAACCTACTCTGGTTTTCATAAGTTAGACCAAGAGCTATTTGTCGGTTAACTTTAAATGGAATACATGTTCTACTGATTAATAAATTTGATGGAACACATAACGAATGCCTTGTTTGTTCTAGACTATAAACTGTTTTTATCATGTGTCAAGACAGTAAATTCATGGAGTAAAGATGTTTTCCATACCACGTTAGATAGTAGGCCACAAGCTGCACAGATGCCAAAGAGGTTATACAGTGCAGATCCAAGAATGGTGCTAATGCCAATGTCTCCCTTTGTGATAAATACACCTATGAGCAAGGAGATTGCTGCGTTAGTGCTGCTGGACTTGCAGAAGATAAAATCACATTGAGTAAGCAAAAAAATAGGAGGAGTGATATTTACCCAGGAAAGCAGTAACCAGCTCAGGAGCAGAACTACCGGCTGCCATAAAAGTTGCACCTGCAACATCCTGAGACAGTCCAAGGGCTGAAGACAAACGAAATTATGTTAAAGTGACAAAGGGGATGTCTCTATAACTAAATATTCAAATCTATAGCTTCACAGAAAAGCACTAACTGTGACTTAAACTGGAGAAATAAAACATGCAGCTTCAAAAATTAGAGGAATCCAGTGTCTTGCTCCCTTTATGAATTCATCACTTCTTGCTTCTGTAGAAGAGCAGAGAAGGCCAGGGACCATCGGAGCTATACTGCAACGAGGGGTTCTGAATGCCAAGATGCGGGATTTTGTGGGACCCAGAAAATGCTTCCTTTGTAGCCGTGGGGCTTGTAGGTGTATGGCAACCGCCAGACTCATTCCAAATGGCACTGTCAACAGTTCGTTCTCCCATACGAGTTGACAAAGGAAATTGAGGTATTTCAGGAGTCATAATCCAATTTTAAAGAGGACAAAAAGTGGATATTGGTAGTTTTTAAGATCAGTAAGTGAAGCTGGATTAAGGAGCTTACTTACAAATTGGCTATTTCAACCATGTCAATACAAACGAGAGGAAATTAGTTCATGAAAAACCAAATAAGATTTATTTTTGTATAATTAGAATCTATTGATTCAAAACCTACAACCGTTAAAACTATGCTCTGGAGTAGGAAACACAAAATACTAGGATTCAAATAGTTTGTTTATATCCTCCAGACTTAGAAGCACATCCACTCTCTTCAGTGATTGATGAGATGAGTCTTAAGACATTTTTAGCTCTTTCAATTTTAGAGCTGAGGAATCTACTCTGGGGGAAGAGAAGGCGTGTTGAAAAGACTACCTAGTTTTGGGAAGGCTGAGACAAGGTTGCATCAGAAATCCCCATCCAGGCTTTGCTGGTAGATTAATAAGTAGCATATGGAAGTAGCATGCTTTTTTATTCTTGGTGGGGCAGAATGTATTTTACAAAAATAGCTACAATATTTGTGTCCATGTGATTTTCCAGAGCCCTTCTGTTCCCTACCTCTCATTACCACCCTGCCCTCCCCGCCAAAAGTGGAGTCTATGTTTATGTCTCCCCCTGTGACTGGTTTGACTAACAGAATATGGCAGAGCCATAGTATTTCTGGGGCTAGGACATAAAAGGTGAGAAAACGTCCACATGGTTCTCTCTAGGGACCTTTGTCTTAGAGCCCTGAGCCACCACACAACCCCCACCACTGTGAACCTCCTGTACTGGAGAGATACCTCATGAAGAGCCTATACAGCCATAGAGGTTCTTGAGGAACCCCTACTAGTTCAGCCCCCCCCCCCCCCAAATTTTGAATCTCTCCATCTCAGGCACCAGGCATGTGAAGGAGAGGGAGCTTTCAGATAATTCCAGTGTTCTGACTATAACCGCATGAGATACCTCCAGCTGGAACCACCACTGAGCCCAGTAAACGCTCCCATCGGGGAGAGGTAATCCCATGATTGTTGTTTCAAGCCCCTGGTTCTGGGGTGATTTGTTAAGCAACCATGGATAATTAGACACCTGGCTATTGTCCCCTTACTGAGCACCTACTATGCCAGATGCTTTTTTAAGTGCTAGGAATGTGGCAGAAAAAAACGAAACAGACAAATGTTTCTGCTCCTGTGGAACCTTAATTCTAGGGAAAAGAAACAAGCAAAATATGTTTTATGTTAGAAATAGCAAGAAGCGAAAGCAGGGAGTGGGGAGCATATAAAACGTCATGAAGAAAGGATAGTAAATTTAGATTGGGTAGCCAGAAAGGCCTTTGCAGAGAAGGTAAATTAACTAAAGGTTTAAAGGGAGAGAGATAGACACATTTATAGAGGCAGACTTCACTTTACTGTACTCCACGGATACGTGTTTTCTACACACTGAAGGTTTCTGGCAACCCCGTGTCAAACAGGCATATCAGTGCCTTTTTTCCAACAACATTTGCTAATGTCATGTGTTTATGTCACATTCTGAATTTTTTTCAATATTTCAAACTTTTTCCTTAGTATGTTTGTTATGCTGATTTATGACCAATGAACTTGGATGCTACTATTGAAACTTTTTGGGGTCGCCATGAACTGCACTCATATAAGACAGCGAACTTAACTCATAAATACTGTATGTGTTCTGCCTGCTCCCCAGACTGGCTGTTCTCCCATTTGTCTCTCTCTTCTCAGGCCTCCCTATTCCCTGAGACACAACAATACTGAAATTAGGCCAATAAATAACCAACCCTAGAGTGGCCTCTAAATGTTCAAGTGAAAAGAGTTGCAAATCTTTCACTTTAAATCAAAAGCTGGAAATAGTTCAGCTTAGTGAGGAAGGCATGTTTTAAGCAGAGATTGACCAAAAGCTAAGCCTCTTGTGTCAACCAGCTAGCCAAGCTGTGAATGCAAAGGAAAAGTTCTTGAAGGAAATTCCAAGTGCTATTCCAGTGACCACAGAAAATAAGAAAGCAAAAACACCCTTATTGTTGATATAGAGGAAATTTTAGTAGTGTGAATAGAAGATCCAACCAGCTACAACATTCCCTCCCGCCAAAGCCTAATCCAGAACAAGGTCTTGACTCTCTTCAAATCTATGAAGGGTGAGAGGGGTGAGTGAGGAAGCTGCAGAAGAAAAGTTTGAAGCTAGCAGAGACTGGTTCATGTGGTTTAAGGAAAGAAGCCACCTCTGTGACATAAAAGTGCAAGGGGAAGCAGCAAGTACTGATGTAGAAGCTGCAGCAAGTTATCCAGAAGATCTAGATCCAGAAGATGAGATCATTAATGAAGATGGGGAAACCAGAGATTTTCGATGTAGACAAAACAGTGTTGTACTGGGTAGAAGGTGCCATCTAGGGCTTTCATAGCTAGAAAGGACAAGTCAGTGTCTTGCTTCAAAGTTTCAAAGGGCAGGCTTTTGTTAGGAACTCATGCAGCTGGTGTCTTTAACTTGAAGTCAATGCTCATTGGCCATTCTGAAAATCCAAGGCTTTAAGAATTATGCTAACTCAATTCTGCCTGTGCTCTATAAATGGAACAACAAAGCCTAGATGACAGTATATTTATTTACAACATGGTTTACCAAATATCTTAATACCACCGTTAAGACCTGCTGCTCATAAAAAAGGATTCCTTTCAAAATATGACTGCTCATCTGACAATGCTCCTGGTTACCCAAGAGCTCTGTTAGAGATGCACAATAAAAAGACTAATGCTGTTTTTATGCTAACACAACATCCATTCTGCCGCCCATGGATCAAGAAGTAATTTCAACTTTCAAGTCTTATTATTTAAGAAACACATTTCATAACTCTATAACTGCCATAGATAATGATTCCTCTGGTGGATCTCAACAAAATCAGTTGAAGACTTTCTGGAAAGGATTCACCATTCTAGACCTTATTAAGAGCATTCATAATTCATGGGAAGACATCAATATATCAATAGAACAGGAGTTTGAAAGAACTCGATTGCAACCCTCACGAATGATTTTGAGGGTTTCAAGGCTTTAGTGGAAGAAGTCACTGTAGATGTGGCGGAAATAGAGACCTGGGATTTGAAGTGGAGCCTGAAGATGTGACTGAATGGCTGCAATCTCATGATAAAATTTGAGTGGATGAGGAGTGGCTTCTTACGGATGAGCAAAGAAAGTGGTTTCTTGAGATGATGAAGATGCTGTGAAGACTGTTGAAATGACAGCAGAGGAATTAGAATATTGCACAAACTTAGCTGATAAAGCAATGGCAGGGGTTGAAGGAGAGACTCCAATTTTGAAAGAACTTTTAGTGTTGGTAAAATGCTATCAAACAACATTGCATCCTACAGAGAAATTGGTCATGAAAAGAAGAGTCAATCGATGTGGCAAAGTTCATTTTTGTCCTATTTTAAGAAAGTGCCACATCACCCCAACCTTCAACAGCCACCACCCTGATCAGTCAGCAGCCACCAACTCTGAGGCAAGACCCTCTACCAGCAAAAAAGATTATGATGCGCTGAAACTCAGATTATAGTTAGCACTAGGTAAAAGGTTAGGTAAGGTAAAAGGTAAGAGGTGGCTAGATGATGTAAGACATGTGAATCCTAGTAAGGATTTTGGCTTTTATTTTGAAAGATACGGGAAGTGCTTGGAAAGTCATCCACCCCCTTCCTGCCAGTGATATCAGCCCCAGTCATGAGGACATTTGGCCTCAGAGGTCCAACCAGCTCGAGTCTGAGCTCTTTTGCCACCTGTTAAGCCCCTGTTGTGAAAAGTCCTCTTAAGATAGTTCGGTAGCTAATCCTCACTATATGCCTTTGGTCATGTTGCTTGATAAACAAGTTGCAATGAAGAATGAAGGCAGAGCAGTAATATTTTATGGAACATATTTCAAAACATTTTCTTCATTGGTTACATGTTCTCTCTCTCTCTCTCTCTCTCTCTCTCTCTCTCTCTCTCTATCACCAATTGGTAAGACCAATTGGTCATAAAATTTTAAAATAGAACATGATAGGGCATATTGCCCTGTGATTAACTTTGTTCATTTTAGGAATAAAATGATATCTTACATCCATGGTATACAGCTCACTTTCATGTACATAATTTAATAATCTCAATTATCCTCTGATATGAGTGGTGGTATTTCCACTTTACAGATGAAGAAATAGGCCTCAGAGGTTAAGTAGCTCAGTTACATGAATAGTAAGAATCTTATATGTGAGAAGGTAGGGCACAAACCCAAGTCTATTGTTTCTAAATCCAATGCTACTGCTATTTCACCACTGAAACCTAATGTAAAAATGGCACTAAGGCAGGCCAATTATAACATGTTGGGTAATTCAGTTATTTTCTTTCCTGCCTATGGCACGGGCATATAACTGCCCCCCCCCCATTCTATTCTTTCCTAGGGGAAATAATAGTTACCAGGAGTCAGGGATACTTTGGAAGTTTTCTAGCATAATCCAGAGAATGTGTAAATTTAGTGATATTGGATATTAGCATGAATTCTCTAGTCAAATCAGGGCCTGATAATATGTAGATAAAGTTGAAAAAGAAAAAAATGCTTAATTTTGAGCTAAATGTCCTAACGGTGCAGGTGAAGAGCAAATGACCAATGCCAGCTGAAGAATGCTTCATTAGAAAAATTCTTTCTCAGGAGGGAAAAGGTGATCTATTGAGCTGTTTGTCACCAGGTAGGAAAATAAGCGGCCTTTTTGAACAGTTTCACTATCAAACGGCAGTAACAATAAAGCGTGTTGCTATTCATTGGGCTCTAATTGAGTTATGAAAGGAAAAGTTCTGTAAAGATGGATGAATAAAACTTCAAAGATACTTTAACAAGTCATATCTTAAGGTTCTAAGCATATTTTGTAAAATGGTTTATACCTTTGAACTTTAGAATAGACTGACTGTCTTCACTGACCTTTGGGTAGCATTTCTCTCTGTGATAGTTTATTATTAAAGATAAATTGTTCTGGTTTTTTCCCCCCAGAGCTATTACTTTTTTCCTCTTTATTACTCTAAAGGAATAATCACATTTCCTTCAGGATATAGGAGAACTGTTCAAGGTGAGTTTTCTTTATAGGTTTAGATATCATCACATTGTTTATATAAAGTGGAACTTTATGATAATGAGCTGTGGTCTATGGTCATCAGACTTTTCCTTATGTATGTTCTCTTCTCTGATGCTATGTTGAAAAGCTTATAATATTTTTGAAAACTCTCTTCTGGAAAAATAATATAGTGGAAGAGTTTTAAACTAAAATGAAAATATGTATTTTGGCCCTGCCAGTACCTTAATATGAGACTTTAGACACGTTATTCAGACAAGCCTTACATTTTGCCATATGTAAATTGGAGTGTTGGATGAGATAATCTTGCCACTATCTTCTAATTTCATCAATTTTTATCAAAACGTAGGATATGGACTCTATGCTGGTTTTTATTGTTAAATAAATTTCTTTTATAATAAAAAAAACCCTAGGTTATTGAAAATTTAGAAGATAGAGTGGAAATAGAGGAGGGAAGAGTCACTTATATGTTCACCATTGCGTTTTAACCACCACTATCACTTTAATGTATTTCCAGCCCTTTCCACAATGCATATTTTAATAGTTATAAGCATATGCTATATGTAATTTGGCATCTTCTAATACAATTTTAGAAACTTGCCAGTGACAGCAAATTTTCACGCTTTTTGAATGGATTAGAATGACCGGTCAAACTAGACTCCAGTGGCTGGGATGGCAGTCATCCTGAGAAGTTTCAATTTCGGCCCAGAATGAAGTGTGGCAGCAAACCAGTGTGCTTTAGGATTTGCAAAACTGGTTCTAGCATTCATTTCAAATATATTTTTAGAAATTTTTTGAGTACAGCTTTAGCATCATAGGGATAAATTTCTAGCTTCTTAAGGTACAGCATATACATATATATATATATATATATATACATATATCTTCTGTGATGTTTTTAGCAATAAATAAAAACATTTTGATTTCTTTATAGTTGTCTGAGCTATGAGGGACTAAATTCGAAAACCCAGTAAAATGCTTTTAAAGACCTAATTCCACTTAAGAGGACTCCCTGCAACCTCCAATCTAATGTCTATAATATTATGGCGATTTTGCACCTGCCCTAACCCTATCATATAATGCATGTATAAGACATTTTATCTCCAAACCTCACAATTCCCTCAGTTTTGGCTTTGTAGCATACCTTTGTGGCCAAGGTCCCATAGGTAGTTATTACAGAGATGGGATAGACACCTAGATCTTTTAACACTCAGAAGCTACTCTTTCAGTTATCCATGTAGGTTAAGCAAAGAGATTAACCCATGGCTTTATTATTATTATATTATTACTATTACTATTGCTATTGTTGCCAGTATCTGCAATAATAGCATCTTGGTAATACCCAGATGACTTGGCACTTAGATCCATATACCTGGGGTAGATTTACAAGGGATCCAAGGGGACTACAACTTAGATCAGAGAGAAAAGAAAAACAAAGAGGATGAATATCCTCTTAAGAGGAGGAAGAGTGCCCTTGTGGCAGGGAGGAGCATGATTCTTTGATTCTTTGTTCTTTGGGAAGGCTTGACCTCCGTAAATTTCATGAAGATTAAGAATCAAACAATCCCCTGAAACCGACTGCTATCCAAATGCCATACCCACGGAATTATTCAACTCCCCTTCACTTTTATCAATTTAGAGCCAATTCCACCTGGAATTAAAACTCGCATTTCTCTCTTATTGTCTATTTCTGAGACATAACGTTGCAATTGAACATGGGCGAACATGGGTTCAAAGCAGAGTGAATAAAAATAAACTTTTGATAAAAAATTAAATACTTAAGTATGTTTCTGCAACACCTTATTAAAATCATTTCACTTAAAATATGTCATACCTCAGGGTGCCTGGGTGGCTCAGTCAGTTGAGCATCTGACTTCAGCTCAGGTCATAATCTCGTGGTTCGTGTGTTTGAGCTCCATGAAGGGCTCTGTGCTGACAGCTCAGAGCCTGAAGCCTGCTTCAGATTCTGTGTGTCTCTCTCCCTCTCTCTCTCTCTGCCTCTCTTGCATATGCTCTCTCAAAAATAAAGGAACATATAAAAAATAAAAAAAAAGACATGATATACCTCAAAGGGTCAGCATGGTGGAGTGATTTTATATATATACTAACTGAGCAGTATATTCAGGTAATATTTAAATTTTTTTAAATTTATTTTTGAGAGAAAGAGAGAGAGAGAGAGAGAGAGAGACAGTGTGAGCAGGGAAGGGAGAGAGAGGGAGACACAGAACCTGAAGCAGGCTCCAGGCTCTGAGCTAGCTGTAAGCACAGAGCCTGACGTGGGTCTCAAACCTACAAACCATGAGATCATGACCTGAGCCTAAGTCGGATGCTTAACCAACTGAGCCACAGGTGCTCCTCATGTAACATTTAAAAAGATGTGTCTTACTCAGCTCATTGTGGACTTTGGGCTGTATCAAGTGACCAAGGATTACTCAGTTTTCTATGAAGTTAGCTTGAAACAAGGTAAAGAAAGCTACTCTAAACACTGGCTAAACAACTCTAAGAGACCCCTATTACATATTAAAAGGATACATAAAAAGAATTTATTTTGGCTTTATACTGAACTTTTGTTCAGTATAAAATCAAACTGATTGTAGAGATGAGATCTAATAGTCTTATTTGGGCTATAACTTAATATGGTTTATATAATATTTTTAATTTATATAATACATAACATATTTATATTTAAATTAAATATACTTTAAAGATACCACTTTTTAAACAAGAAAAGATCACTAAAGATAGAAAAAATCGTATGGATTTTAATGTGAAAGAAATAAAAGGGACTCTAAATAGAATATTCCAGAGGTAGTTGAGGAATCATTAATAGTTGCTACATGGATTGTTAGATTAAAGAATGAGTTTCATAAAAACTTTCTAGCCTGTGAAGTAATACTGCTTTTATTTGCCTTAAACTTGGTTTTCAAGGTCTAGCAGATACACCCTAGATTTGGTATTTGCCCCAAACATATCCATACTGACTTTGATCACTCACTCACTTTCATTTTTGCTGAGTAAAGGATTATAATCTCTGTAGTCTGTTCTTATGTATGTTTTTTAAAATTTATTTTCGAGAGACAGAGACAGCGTGAGCAGGGGAGGGTCAGAGAAAGAAGGAAACACAGAATCTGAAGCAGGCTCCAGGCTCTGAGCTAGCTGTCAGCACAGAGCCCATCGCAGGGCTCGAACCCATGAACCGTGAGATCATGACCTGAGCCGAAGTAGGAAGCTTAACCCACTGAGCCACCCAGGTGCCCCCTGTTCTTATGTAATAATGAATATTTAGTGAATGTTTACTATATGCTAGGTAGTGGCATATGCAGTTTACTTATATTTCTTTATATACTTGGCACACAGCTTCTGAGCTAGGAGTTCTCATTACCCTCCTTGCACTGCTCAGATAGCTGGGGCATAAGTTCAGCGCTCTGCCCAAGGTCGGAGCGAGTGAGTGGTAGGGCCGGGATTTGAGCTTGGGCTGTGCTGGGCTTCAAGGTAGACTCTTTCACTATCTCAGCATAGCAGAATGGTAGCATAAGATGGCACTCTCCCCACCTGGCACCTGCAGTGATTCTCAGCATTGTGATAGGCCATCCAGCAAGTATATCATGGAGCTTTTGGAAGAAAGTAGAAGAAACTCCAAGAAAACAGTACCAGATGTGACTAACTTCACAAACCAAACATGGGAATTTTAAATTTCATAAGTCAGGCTTACGTGAATGACCAGAGACCACAAAGACTCTCTGCCCCCACCCCTTTCTTCCTTGTTTTTATTTGGAATCCTGTTTGTTTCTGCTTCTCTCTCTGTCTCTGTCTTTGTCTCACACACACCTCAGTGTATCCACCTAACTACAGGTCTAGGGTAGCACAACTGGTGGAGATAAGGGAGCTCCCTGAAATTTATTCCATTACCTCTAGCTCCATTGATCTCAGATAATATTCCACCTCTGATGACATTCTTTAATCCCTTCCCCTGAATCCTCATTCTATTTCTCAATTCAGAAACTAGGTCTTATCCAGAAGGTATAATGCTCCGGACACTAGAGTGTGATTTTTATTCCCTCTATGTTGTGGATTAATTTCACTTCGTTCCTCTATGTTCAATGCATCATCATTAGACTCTTTTCCGATAGAACGTAAGTGGATATAAAAAAATTGGATTAGAAGAAGAGGGCATAGCAACAGCATTTTCCTGTATTGGTACTACAGAGTAAAGATGACAGCAAAATGCCTTGGGTTGCCTAACAGAGGTATATGTTGAAGATGGGGTGGGAAGGAGAGTTTGTGTGGCTTCTATGATCATAAGTAGAGCAAGGAGAAAGGAAAGAGTCTTGCTGGAAGAAGCCTCCAGTGGTGGTGTCTCTAGAAGAAATTGCCAGATCAATGTAGATAGCTACAGACAGAAAAAAGGCCCAGGGTGGGTATCAGCAAGAGGTTCTGCCCTCCACCACCTTTGCGTGGAGACTCCCGTCCTGAGCCTCTTCTATCTTCACCTTGTTGAAGACCCTTCTGTTGACCAAACAAACCACTACTGGTGGCTTGAGAAGTGGATAATGAGGTGATGGGGCTGGGATGGGCCAGGGTCCTGCCAATTCTCCCACCATCTTCTAGGTTGGGGCTTATAACATGCACCATACAGAAGGTCATTACAACCTATGTGATGATTTGGTTCCATCGTACCATGCCAAGATCTCATGGACATCCTAGACAACCAAAGGCTTAGACTTCAGAGTCCAATTATTATATTTGGCAAGTGTTTATAACATTAATTTACAACCTCCAATAGGTTGCCGAAAGTCTAAACTGATTTTTTAAAGTAATTCAGTGGATTCTCTTTATTTTGTCATATACTTCCTCTATAGTTACAATGAGCACTTGATGCTATTGTTGTTGTTGTTTTTCTTCAAAATTCTAGTGCCCTTGGGATGAAAACATTGTTGAAGACTGTTCATAGGTGCAACTAACTCTTGATTTTGGCTCAGTCCCTGCGTTGGGCTCACTGCTGATGGTGTGGATCCTGCTTGAGATTCTCTTTCTCTTTCTCTCTCTCTGTCCTTCCCCCACTTGTACTTGTGCACTCTCACTCTCAAAATGAATAAATCAACTTAAAAAAAAAAGACTGTTCAAATAGAACATTTCTTCTGAAACAACCATAGTATGGCTGCTAACCTCAAAGAAGGATGTGTCAAATTATATCAGAGCAGCTGAGAACATTGTTGGATGTCAGCATTAGAGACAGCAGGCTCTGCAGTGTCAGGGCTCCCTCGTCTTAAGTAATTATGTATCATCTGAGCTTCTCATCAGTAAAACCAATCTCACAGACCTGACTTTGCGAGGTTTCTGTGAAGACCAAATGAAACCATCTCTATTTAATTTAGAGTCATGCTTGGTCTTCTATAATTGTTTTTTGACAAATAGCTAATAACTAAACATATAAATAAATAATAACACTCCAGCACATTGTGGAATGCTTCACTAAACTGTTTTCAGGATTACATTAATCCTCATTAGCTGACAAAATGGGTGGAATTATTATAACCCAATGCTCCTCAAAAGAACTATAGGGAAATGTAAAGCGTTTGCAGACTTTTCTGAAGCTGGTTTCTGTGGATGTAAACAAATTCCAGGGAAATTGTTTTTTATTGCTGATGTCCTAATTTGGATGAGACTAATGCTAGACCTTGAAAAGAGAAATGACAGAATTAATTTATAGGCACTTACAAAACGAATGGAGCCAGCACTATTTCTATCTCATTTTGCTGCCAGTATTTTCAGCACTCAAGACCAGGGTCGATTTTTAGCAGCTGAAGAAGATTTAGCAGCAGCATGGGCATCTATCAGTCACACATGTGCTATCGTGATTTGTAAGAAATACGTATTTGGTCATTCAGATGACCAAAATATATTTCTCATACATATTTGGTCTTCAGCCACAGTTACAGGACTCATGGTCCCCAAACCCTTGAAATTTCCCAAGAATTGAAAGTGATGCAGGCGTCTTTTGTTAAGTTAACAAAGTGACTTTGGGACTCTACCTAATAACCAACCCTGTAATTAGAGGGTTAAAACTTTCAGTTCCACCCCTGACCTCTGGGAAGGGGAGAGGGACTGGAGGTTGAATCAATTGGTCAATGGTTTATTCAATCATGCCTGTGTAATGAAGCCTCCTTAAAGCACAAAAGAATCCTTCTGGGTTCAGAACCTATCTAGTTTGGTGTCAGTAGAGGGGGATTTGCTGGAATGGCCTTGGCTCACAGAAGCATTTGGTTTGGGAAGAGAAAGGATAGAAGAAACTTAATATCTGGGTGGTCATGTGGTCAGATGAGCAAGGCAATAGAAATGTGGGTACTAAACGTATGCCCATAGAAGGCATAACCCTGTGGAAATTCCTATGAAAGTTTGAAAGGTGTATGAAAGTAGCAGCCAATAAGAAGAACGTGTGTGTTGGGAAGGCATTCAAAATAGGTAAGTAGATATCCCCGTGTGCTCCTTTGAGATGCCTACCTGGGTTCATGGAATGAGTGGATATGAGGGTCTGCAACAATGCAGAGATGGGCTGAATCTACACACATTCTTCTTGTATCCCCAGAAGCACAAAATGCCAAAAAAAACCTGTTCTAGCTGCCAACAAGAGAGACAGAGACTACAGATGGCCATGTGGCAGATTCCTTGTTAGGAAGGTCCTGGCCATAGATGGCATGAAGGATTGATGCTGGTAGCCTTTGGGGTCTACAAGTGGGTCCTGACAAGAGTATTCAGTGCCTCTGGAATGGGCTTTGCTTCCCTGGTATTAGACACAAATGTACAAAATACTATACATGAACAGGAGCTAAAGATATTGCACTGATTTGGATTGCTGACCATCATTTCTTCAGACCAAGGAACACATTTTATAGTCCTTAATATCTAACTAAATCTAACTATCTAACAATGGACAGAGGGAGAAGTTTGCTAGAGAATTGGAGTGGGCAATTGAAATATTGGTTACCGAAAACGGGGGAAGATAAGGGTGCTAAGAGTCGGCCTACAAGCCTTCACCAGTGTGTGCTCACCCTGAACATGAGGTGTCCTGGAGGAATGTCCCCCACTAAACTTTCAGTTTTCGGGTGAATCTGGGGCAAAGCGGGAGGGGGAAGGTGTTGATATTCTTTCTTCCTCACATCATCTCAACTTTTTTGTTGTTCTGTCCCCTTGCTAGATGCAGTGGTCAAAGGACCCGGGCTACAACTACAAGAACTGGAAGCAGGGAGGATTGCTAAGCAATGGTTGTCTTCAACATTTATGTCACAATTCCCGAGGGCCTGGTGGGATAAGATGAAACTTCGCCCCATCTGCCAAATTGAGATTAATAATGAATTCAGCCACATTGTTTGTGGTAAAAATAGCTCATTAGCTGTGCACCTGGGTGACCTTACACTGCGTGATCAGGCACGGACTGAAGGCCGGGCTATTGTTAGTATTGCTGTCTGCAGTTTAGCTCAGCACTGTGGACTGGGTAGTTACTAATGAACTGAATGAGAGTCTAGTAATGTGCCAGTATCATTTGACATCTATGATTGTTTTGCTATACGGGGGATACATGTTTGAAGACCAGGAGGTGGGCTGCAATGTTGTGATTTATTAAAAAAAAAAATAGATATTTGGTTTTCATCCATAGTTCCTGGCTCACAGCTCCCAAAAGCCCTGGAAATTCCTACCTGTAGACCTAGATAAAGGAGTCTTTTGTCATGTTAATGAGGTATATTTTGGGCACCAGCTGTAGAATGCCTCTGGTTGCTAAGGGGACAAACCATGTGATTAGAGGGAGGGGCTTTCAGTCCCACCCAGGGGTCTCCTTAGCAAGGAGGAGGGCTGGAGGCAGAATCAATTGCCAATGGTCAATGATATAATCAATAATGCCAATGGGATGAAGCTTCCATTAAAAACCAAAAACCTGGATTTGGAGAGCTGGGAGAATGGCATGTCTGGAGAAGGCATTCCTCGTATCTTGCTCCATGCTCTTCTTCCCTCTGGCTGTTCCTGAGTTATATCTTTTGTAATCTAGTAAGTAAAATGTTTCTCTGAGTTCTGTGAGCCATTCTAGCAAATTAGTTGAACCCAAGAAAGATGCCATGGGAACCTCTGACAGTTGGTCAGGAGTATAGGTAACAACCTAGTCTTATGACTGGTATCTGAAACCCAAGAAGGGAGTTGTTGGAAGTCCCAATCTGTAACCAGTTAGTCAGAAGCACAGGTAATAATCTGGGTTGGAAATGGCATCTGAGGTCAGTGGGGGCCCAGGATGGGAAGGGCAGTCTGGAATTTGATGCTATCTCTGGGTAGAGTGTCAGAATTGTTTGCTGTTGGGGGAATCACACCCGCCTCCCCATCTCCCATGCATTGGAATTGTGGACCCAATTCTGGACTGAATACCAATTTACACATTCATAATAGCTACTATATTATATTTCAGAGCAAAGAGCGATTCACTTGTCTGCTGATGATGTTTCAAAGCAATTCCACAAGTGGCCTAGTGGAAGTCATTATTATAAATATTCGATGCAGTCACTTAATGAAGATTATTTTGAAGTAGCAATCTAAATTTTAATGCAATTGCTTCTACAGGGCTAGAAAAGTTATTTATTTACCGATCCCAAGACAATTTTTTATAAACAAAATTCTTGATGAGTTTATTTTTTTTAGTCAAGTCATTGTTTGGAAATGTGAAGAAAAAAAATTGTTTTTTGACTTTCTGTTTTCCAGGAAGAGAAATTTTCAAGGTGGACATAGTACCTTGAATTAAAAATTTCTTAGTGTAAAAAAAAAATAATAATAATAAAATTTCTTAGTGTAATATAATTAACACAGTCTATGTAGGTCATCTAATTAAAGGTTCGCTACTGACACAAGGATGAACACATAATTATTACAACAGTTAAGCGTTTAGAAGCAGAGACCTATATATACATATATATAAGAATTTAGTACATGAACATTGATCAACTTTCTGGAAAAAAAAAGCATTGCAAAACAAATCCTTAGTGGAAGAAAGAAAATAATGTAAAAAAGAAAAGAAACTACAAGTAAAAGAAATTATGACAGTTTTTCTGACCTGGGGATAAAAATTTCTTTCTAAGTGAAAAACCAAAAGGAGAATCATAAAGGAAAATATTTATAAATTTACTTAAAAATATGTACACTTCAGTGTGATAAACAATTGCAAAAATAAACAAGAAACTATGAAAAAGCATGTGAGATAGAAATGATATTAGAAAAAGGGTTAATATCCTTAATATTACAAAAATGTCTTGGAAATCAGGAAGAAAAAGACAAATACCCTTCTGTCAGAACATGGGTTAAAAAGCACAAAAACAAAACCACAAATTGCAATAAACATGAAATGTTCAACCCCACAAATCATAGGCTCACTACAAATTTTATAAAATGACATTTTAAAGCAATTAACAGAGACATTTTAAATGATATTATTCACGATTTTCTGGAATGGAAGCTATCCCACATTCTGGAGGTGTAAGTTAGCACACCTTTTGCGAAGTGCTTTTGGCAATGTATAAAATAAAGCTTAAAATATGCATAGCTCTGCATCTTTATCAAAAAACGATCAGAGAGGTTTGCAAAGATTTTGTATACATATGGGCATGACATTGCTTAGAATAAAAAACAACAAATGTCCCATGAGATTAATAATTTTAAAAACTATGATCGATTTCTACTGGGTACCTACTATGTATAAAACCCAGTGTCAGGTATTTCAATCATTTGGAAAACCATGCTACCATTAAAAATCATGTTTCTAAGAGTATTTAATAATATGGAAAAATGTACAGAATAAAATATTAACTGAGGAAAAAGTTTGTACCTTTGAGTGTACCTCAAACTGTATATATAGCAAGATCTATAAGATCAAAAGGAAATATACCAAATTGTGCTGTGGGAGTCTCTGAGTGATGAAAATGTAGGTGATTTTACTTTTTTAAAATTTTTCTTGCATTTCATCAATCTAAGTAAAAATACAATGTGAAAGTAATTTAATCTCTTACAGAAAAATATCGATGTCAATGTAAAGTGGAATGTCAAAATAAAAATGTATGTATTTACATCTACTTAAGTTCCATAATAATAACAAACATGCTTACCTTTTCTATAAATTTTTTTCTTTAAACAAATATGTGTCGAGAGAATTTGCTCTTGCCAGGTCCTGTTTTAGGTCTTAAGGGGGCTGCTATGGTGCAGCGAACAAGAGATCAAAGAACTAGCATTTCAGTGGGGGTGGGGAGCTGGGGCCATGGAGAAAAGGAGAATTAATATTCTAGCTCTCTCTCTCTGGGAAGAAATACTAGCAATCAGTGCGTGTGTGTATATATGTGCGCGCATGCGCGTGTATGCGTGTGTGCATGCGTGTGCATGTGTGATGGGGGGAGAAGATGCAGTTTCTGGGAAATTCTGTGAGTATGCAGTAGGAAACCTAATCCTGAACTTTGACCTTCTCTGAAATGAGCACGTTCAACCAACGCAACTAACCAGGCAGGAGACAGACTGGAAACTTCTGCTGGCCCTTTGCTTATATGAACTGGATCATCACTGATATCCTGATTTTAGGGACAGGTATACGGATGACAGGGATATGCTCAGAATGTGGACCATGTACCTGGCGGAAGGGATGGAACAAAGGGACTTAGCCTGGCAGATCTTATTTTCAGAAACCTGAGCTTAATTTTTAATACCTAAATTTACAATTATCAGATGCCCAAGGCACTTTCTATCGGAAGTAGGACTTATTGATTTATTGTTTCATAAACATCAGTTACTTTCCTTACTGGCAGAAGGCTGAAAAAGGAAGAGGGGAGGAAGATAGACCTTAATGTCATTTGTTTACCTTCTACCTTTTAAAAAAATACAATTTTAGATAAAACAGAAAAAAAAGTTTTTGAAAGTACAAAATGACAAGCATTAGGAGTCCCTTGTATTAGGAGTGCACACCAAGTGCATAGATGTGGAAACTTGGGACGGTTTAGAACAAACGGCCAGCCAGGGAGCACAGTAGACAAAGAGTTTTTGGAGATAGTCAGTGTAATAAAATTGCTGGGTACTCATTTAAAGGTGCTCTGTTGCACGTGAACTACCAAGAAAAACCACAAGCAGGCCAGTTCCGGAAGTCAGGGGCCCCCCAACACAGAAGGTGAGCTCTGCAACCACCTGAGATGGACAGAACTGTTGCTGAGCTGTTTAAAGACAGCCACATAGGACATCTGAGTAACTCAGTCCATTAAGCATCTGACTTCAGCTCAGGCTGTTATCTCACAGTTCATGGGTTCAAGCCCGGCACTGGGATCTGTGCTGACAACTCAGAGCCTGGAACCTGCTTCCAATTCTATGTCTCCCTCTCTCTCTGCCCCTTCCCTACACACACACACACACACACACACACACACACACACACACACACTCTCTCTCTCTCTCTCTCTCTCTCTCTCTCAAAAATAAATAAACATTAAAAAAAATTTAAAGACAGCCATGTATGTGTGGCACAACTAATTTGGAAGGTGATGGGGGAGATTTCCAGTCACTTACATTCACTGATGATTTCCAGGGAGGGTAGGAAGTACTCGTCACAGACAATAGACAAGGCCATGATCATGTACAGGATAATTAGGAAGTAGATTACAATGCCTCCATCTGTGCGCTCCTGTTTCGTGAAAAACCCTTCAGGAAATTCCAGGGACGAAGGCACGGCACATTGGGAGGTATTACCTGGTATGAAAAAGAAGGAGAAAGTTTGAAATATACTGGTATCACTGGTTCGAAGCCCACAAGGAGACATTCCTCAAGAAGACTCTTAAGTGTGGGGTAACAGTGAGAGTTCAAGAACCCTTGTGAAAATGTACAAAACTCTTTTGAATATGATGTAGTTTAAAAAATAAAAAAAAAAAAAACCTTTGGGACCCAAAAGAGATGCTTTAATGAAATAAGCTGATGATAGTTTAAAGAATTACAAGAAGAAAAATCATGAAATCACTCTCCTTGTCTGGTTTATTTCTGAAAGGGAATTCTGAAACCCTCTTCCTCCTCAAAGAGACACTATGTCTCTGATGAGAAAGATTTCTAATATCTGTACAATTTCATTTTCCCATCTCAGAGCCCAAAGTTGTTCACAGGTCTGTGAAGAATCCTCCGTTGTTGCAGAGAATTTCTAAGATGAGAGAAGACTTTTTTTTCCAGGATGAAGTCTCTAACAATAAAAAACTGGAGACCTGCCTGTTTTGTGCCTTCTGTGAATTATTTCTGAGCTATCTGTGAGAACTTATTTGAGGCATCAAAAGTGCTTGATAGTCTTCCAAATGCTAAAAATCAGAGGAGGGAGCGTAAGCCAAAGTGAGTCAAGTGAGAATTTTCCTCTCTTTGTCCCTTCATATGTGACAGCAGCAGCAGGGGCAGCTGACCCCAGTGTCCACCTACCTGTGGCCCTCGGGAGGCGCTGGGGCAGAGGGGCACCCAAGGAAGGCAGGTGTGCGGTGGCCCAGAGGATGCCCAGAAGCAGAGCCCTTCTGGCCCACCGATGGCCCTCTTCGGTCTGCATTTCTGTGGTGCTCTCACTGCAGCCTGCCGCTTGGGGAAAGGGGAGAGGGAGGACTAAGCTGGATCATGTGAGGAGTCTCCTTCCTGTTCACTGCTCTGCTCAGGACACCTCTCAGCAAGGCCTGTGTAAGAGGGAGGGTGAGGGGAACCAGACAAGCTTCTGTGATCAGAAGCCCCAAGCTCCAGAGAGGCTGGAAGGAGGTGGGGGGGGAGGAGAGCAGACAATTCTAGCGTACAGCTGTAGTCCCTGAGGGCAGGTTCAGACAACGCGCTCTCTAAGGCAGGGTTTTATATACTGATCTTCATAGTGGCTGTGTTTGTGACTTTCTGTAGATATGGAACGCCAGGAGTTTGCAACTGTTTCCATCTTCCTCTCTCCAGCCCCCACTTCTAGAAGTTGCTGGGGCTGGTGTGTATGAGTTCTTTGGCTAGATTAGCAGCTTTTTATAATTCTTTTTAGCCTGTTCTTCTCCAATTAGGGCTAGAGGCAGAAAGGCAACTTTGGAGGCTGTTGCAGCAATCTGGTGGAGAAATGATGGTGGCTTGAGCCAGAGCCGTGGCAATGGGACTGATGAGAAGTGGACAGCTTCCAGAACTATTGTGGAGACATGGCGGATGCTATGGGATCATTGATTAGCTCTGCCGGGGATTCTAAAATGCAAAGTTGACAAGGCAGGGGATTCAAATACACACTGCTATCTTCCCTGTCCTCGCACTGAGTGTGCTTGTCAAAGTGTTAAGAAGTTGGGACAACAACATGTGAAGTAACGTGTGCCTAACGGAACAGGTTCCGGAGCGAGACCACATAGCACTGCTACTTACTAGTGATATGCCCTTGGGTACATTATCTAACCTCTCTGCACCTCAGTTCCACTATCTGTAAACAGGGAAGGTTAGTACCACTCACCTCTGTGGTGAGGATTACAGAAATGAATGCATGTAATCTGCCTAGAGCCGTCTCTGCCACATGGTCAATGTTATCAATCGTCCATCTATATTATAATTAGTAATGTATCACTCTCGATTAAGAGAAAAGCTTCCTGGCCAAGGGGCTTCTTTTTTTGACTTTTGCAACTCTCCTTTGCTTTGCTTTGCAGAAAAAGCATAAAAATTGATGTGCTTGCTAAAGTTTAGATTTAGAAACTGCATTTTCCTGGTGGAAAGGAGTAAGTTGCTTCCGGATGTTTATGATGTTAGATTGGTAAAAATTCTCAAATGCTGTTTTGTTCTGCTGGGAATTGGTAACCATTATAAACCTCTCTGAGACTGTCATTTCTAGGAACTGTCTATCCAGATATGCGGTGTGGTTGTGAGGTTGGGATGGTGAGTCAGCCCAGAACAGAGCAGATGCTCAGCAAGCAGTGTTCTGGCTGCCGACCACCACCGGAGGCGGTGCCCTGGACCGCTGGCGCATAGCCTCAGTGCCAGCAGTGGCTAAGGCCGGGGTAGAGGCCACTCACTTTTGTGTTGAGTGGAAGTGACTTATGAGCCTTTCCTCTCCAAAACACAGTAGTTCAACCAATTAATAAGACCAAACATTATAAACAAGCAAAATAGTACAATAATTCAAACCGATAGTAAATATTTCCAATACACAATATTAATCCAAGAAACAGCAAATATCCAAAGATACAAGCCAATTACAATGGAATAGGAGTGCCTTACACATAATAGGTACTTAATAAACACTTCCTGTTTGATTACATTGTAATGCTTCTTAAAAACACATTCCCAGAGGGGCACCTGGGTGACTCAGTCGGTTAAGTATCCGACTTCAGCTCAGGTCATGATCTCACAGTTGGTGGGTTCCAGCCCCATGTTTGGCTCTGTGCTGACAGCTAGCTCAGAGCCTGGAGCCTGTCTTCAGATTCTGTGTCTTCCTCTCTTTCTGACCCTCCCCTGCTCCTGATGTCTCTCTCTCTGTCTCTGAAAAATAAACATAAAAAACCCCCACACTCCCAGAATTTGCTCTGAACAAAGTATAAGATCAAATATGAATTTACCAAGGAAAGAAAATTTAGACAGCTAGTTAAACTTGCTTTATACATTTATTCTTCATTTTCCAAAAGGATCTTTAAAAAAGCTTTGTAGTGTAAAATAAAGCACAGATATACCCACAGGAAATAAATGTAGTTTAGAGTTATATTATCATTATTCCACAAGAGGGACTCCTTTGTAAACACCCCAGATCAAGAAACAGAACTCGGTCAACCACTCCAGAAACCCCATCATGTGCCTCAAACCCATTTCTTTCTTTTCTCTGTGACCACTTCTGGTGTATGTATTTTTAATCGTTTATCACCCATTCCTAAATGGGGGACACTATAGTTCTGCCTTAGGCAAAAAAGACTTAAATTTCATTTAGTTTACAGATTTCTCCTCCTTCTTTTTCACTTCTTTATAATTTATCTGTTGAAAAACCCCAGGACACTGGATCTGTCCTGATTTTGTTGAGTGTGTAATAGAGCATAGCTCAATAAGTCCTTCTGTCTCCTTTGATTTTCTTAATTGGAAGCTAGATGCAGAGGCTTGATCAGACTGGGTTCTGTCCCACTGGGAAGACCCAAGGGTGTGGGTGGTGTGACCTTTCCTCAGAAAGTTCATACAGTTTGCTTGTCTTTCCTTTTGTGATGTTAGCAGCTATTCCTTCCTTAGAGATCGCAAAACAGTCACATTCTAATTCTATAATTTCTTCTTCACTTATTACTTGGAATATCTTACAGTGAGATGATTTCTATCATCGACTCTTAGGGCACCCAGTTCATATAGGAAAGATAAGATATGTGTCTGATTGTTTTCCTCTACTGAACAGTTCTCGAGTTAATCGGCTCTCAATTTTCTTCCAAAAATAACCAACTAGATTTTAAAGAGTTATTATGAATCAATGTATTTAAATATATTTGATGGATTCCATTTACAACTATTATCTTTTCTGAATTTCAAATTGTCTCATCTTTAGCTGGTGGGAGCTTTACTTTGAGAGCCTTTGACATGACCTTTAGTTTTTGATAGCTTCTTTTTTATTACCTGACATAAAAGAGATGTTCCAGGCTCATACATAAAACCAGTCATTTCTCCAAAATGCCTCATTTTTTTTTTTAAGTGGAAAGTACATCAAGATTATGACCTAAGAATCTGGGTTACTAGGAATGCTCATGGCTACTGGATCGCTCATTGTTTGCGATTCTTCCCACCCCACCCCCACTCTCTTCATTAAATGCCTCATGAGTTTATATTCATACTTCCCTTTCAAGGGTCCTGGTTCCTTTAGGACATAGACATAGGGGATGGTAGAATTAGAATATCGAGTATTTTCTAATTACTTACTTACTGGTCCAAAATTACATATGTGAGTCTCAAAATAATGGAATTGATTCTACTACAGCTAATGTAATTACTGAGAGAAGTTAAAAAAATTTGCTTATGCCCTTTCTATTCTCCTTCTATTCCAAGAGCTATAACCTATCTGCATTGTCTGAGCATACAGCCATTAAATTACTCCGTTTAACCCTTGTTTAGTCTTGGTACTACAAGTAACAACAGTTTTAATGTTTGCCATCATTCTATGCTTGATGTTTCTCTGGACATTTTGATACTTTGTACTGAATCCCTTGGAAGAGCTCTTGAGAGCAGTGTTCCTTGAGTTCTTTCATGTCACAATAATTTGTCAATGGTCTTGATACTTGAAAGTCAGCTGTGCTGGATATAAAATCGTTGGCTTACATTTTTTCCTCCCTTGAGTATCTTAAACACATTACTCTGTTTTCTTATGTCATAAAGCATTATTGTTGACAAGCTGATAATTATATAATTGTCTTCCCCTTAGAAGTCATTTGTTGTTTTTTTCCTAGATACCCTGATGCTTTTATTTTTTCTTGAAGTTCAGTAATTTTACTAGAATATATCATAGTGTTCGTCATTTTAAGTCAATAACCTTAGGTATGTAATGTGCTCTTTCAATATGTAGTTTCAAATCGATTTCAGGAAAGTTTTATTATAGTTTTCTGTATTGATTCTGTTCTCTTTCTTTGGATTTTTTTCTTTCAGGGACTTCCACTATTTATATGTTGGATATTTTTGGATATCTTCAGTATTGTTACTTGGTCATAAATCTTTTTAATCTTTTTCTTCATTTCTTTTGATTTTAGACATTTTCATTCTTTCCTTTTTATTTTTTTTTAAAGATACTATGTGTTTGGTTTATTGCTCCTGTGTTTCCTCTAGTTTCATACTCAATTTTTCAAAAGCTTTTCTTTTATATCTAGTATTTCTGGATTGCTACCACCTCTTTGCTGAGTTTTCTTTCTAATTTCTATTTATGCTGTTCTTCTTATCCTGTATGAGTTTCTTCATGTCTTTTAGATTTTATTATGATTTGATCTGTTGTGTGGGCATGTCTTCCTGGAATGCCACCCATGTCTGACACAATGCTATTTCTGCCACTTATTCTCTTTAATTCTTATAGTCACTTTGTATGGGATTTGACCTCCACATCGTTCTTTTTCTCATTTTTATGTGAAACTAGTTTTTCCTAAACTGTCTTTTAATGTTTATTTATTTATTTTTGAGAGAGAGAGAGAGATTGAGAGTGAGCAGGGGATAGGCAGAGGGAGACGGAGACAGAATCTCAAAGCAGGGACTTGAACTCATGAACTGTGAGCTCGTGACCTGAGCCAAAGCCAAGAGTCAGACGCTTAGCCTACTAAGCCACTCAGATGCCTCTAATTTTTCCTAAACTTTAAGAAGAAGGTGTTGTTTAGTGTAGTGTCCCTCAGTTTGCAGAGATCGCTTTTCTACTGTTTTCTTGTAGAGTTTAAACATGTCATGGCTTGCTCTCTCAAATTAACTGGCTCTATTCTCCACTCTTACTTTTACTGGGGTCTTCTCTTTCCTTTTCCTCCCTATTGTCTCTAACTGGTTAGCTTTTATTCCATGACTAGGAGTTTCAATATGTGGTTTCAAATCTCTGTGTGTCAGCCCTATCCTAGGAGAGAGCCCTACTTGATCAGTTTTGAGAGTTCTTTTATATTGAACCTTATTGTGACCCCTTGGACTCAACTACTGCTGGACTGAGCTAGACCATTTTTGGGTTTAACTCCTGTTCACAAAGAGTCCTGTTGTACTTTATCAAACTTCTGTTGTTGTATCGGGGCGTCTTGTTGTTCGGTCAGTCAGATTCACTATGACTTCCCTGTACTTTCTCCCACATAGAAGCTGATACCTTGCATATTTGGTGTCATGAGGATTCTTTGTTCTCACTCATTTGTATTTGGGGCTGGCAGTGATGGTAGCTTGGCACTTTTATTTTGTTTTATTTTATTTTTGAGAGAGAGAGAGAGAGTGAGGGAGGGGTAGAGAAAGAGGAAGAGAGAGAATCCCAAGCAGGCTCTGCACTGTCAGCTCGGAGCCCCATGAGGGGCTTGAACTCATAAACTGTGAGATCATGACCTGAATTGAAGTCAGACACTTAACTGACTGAGCCACCCAAACTCACCCTGACACAACTTTATTTTAAATGTTGTTAATGGATGTTTGCTATATAATTGTTTTGTCTAAGTGGAGATTTGGAAGGATCGAGAAACTGTGTCACTCCTGTCTCTTGAAATACCTTTTTGTTTTTAACCAAAGGAATACATGTTTGTATTTTTTTAACCAGAATTTTTTTTTAGCACATTGAACATATGGTTTCCTTGACAAAGATTCTATTTACATACAACTAGTGGGAAACTCATCTATTATGTAAAGTTGCACACGGCTAAACTATTACTGAGGTTCACACTGTGCAAACAAACAAAGCTGTGAACCTATCAGATGTTTGATCCAGGGACAATGACTTCGCTTCTTCCTGCTTCCTGTGCTTATTTGTAATATAAAAGGCCTGGACTAGATATGTTCTTAAATCTTATTAGCCCTTGCTAGTATTCAACATTACTGGACTCTGAGTGGTGATTTGTACTCAGAATGGGAATTAAAATAAATAGACAAATAGAGAACCTCCAAAACAAGCTGTTTTGAAAATGTTTTGAATAGTTCTGAGTTGGACCCATACAGCTGTGAATGAGACAAACCTGATTTGGACCTCACAATAAGGTCGGATGCATACTCAGCTGTTTCTAAATAGCCAAGTAAGTAACCCATTAAAATAGGACAGAGGTGTATTGAGCTGTGATCCAATGTTTGTTTATTTTTGAGAGAGAGAAAGAGAGAGAGAGAGGGAGACAGAGGATCCAAAGCAAATTGTGCTGATCGCACAGAGCCTGATGTGGGGCTCAAACTCAGGAACTGTGAAAGATCATGACCTGAGCTGAAGTCAGACGCTTAACCGACTGGGCCACACAGGCACCCCCATAAGAAATTTCATAGTGACTTTTCCTTGACAACATCCGTGGGACCTCATGAGAATACACGGGCTCTTTTGTTTCATCCAAAGGCCCTTTGCTCTGTTGTCTAAGCATTTGTCTGAAGCGTCCCCAAACCGAGCAGCTCCATTAGCTCTTCAGCTCCACCTGCTGATGCTTCAAACGCGGCTGGGCTCTCCAACTTCCTGTGGGAGGAAGTATGAAAAGTCTACTATTAGAAGGCCTGTGAAATCCATCATTTGAAAAGATATTTTGATTCTCTTCCACAGAATGAAAGCTAGGGATGTTTGCCACCTCCTGCCTTTTAGTATCTGCACCCCTTAAATGAAAGCTTTCATAGGCTACCCCTGTTACTGTGAGGACAGAGGAAGAGAATGAGGCGGAAGGCTAAGGCTGTCCCCATGCTCTGACTCCAACTTGTTGATAAAACTTTTTTATTTTTAAACGTTTTATTATATATTATATAATAGACATACATGTATATAAAATATACACACATATCTATATATTATATACATAAGAAAAGTGCATATATTTTGCCATGGCCTTTTGCAGTTTAAACATGAAGAATCAAGCCCCACAGGTAACCCTTAATAAGGGGAGGGATTGACTGTCGCCAGGTTCAGAACAGCCTGGAGGGGTGGGGGTAGAGTGAGGGTTGAATGTGATGCATTGCCAGAGGCAGACTTCAGTGTCTCACTTGTTGGTGTCTATGTGTGGCCCTTACTCAGACTGCTTGCTTAGGGGAGTAGCCTGGGAATCCTCAGTGAGAATTATTCACAACATTCTCAATTCCTGGAAGGCCTTCACAGTCTTCTCAAAATTTGTATTTCCCTCCTTTCCCTGGGGTGGGGGGGAATTCCAACTCTCTGGGTATGAAGGGGGAGTTCAAGTTTTTCAGATCAAATATTATTTAAAAAGCCATTTTGGAGGCACCTCGGTGGCTCAGTTGGTTAAGCGTCTGACTTCAGCTCAGATCATGATCTCACAGTTCATGGGTTTGAGCCCTGCACTGGGCTCTGTGCTGACAGCTCAGAGCCTGTAGCCTGCTTCAGATTCTGTGTCTCCCTTGCTCTCTGCTCCTCCCCTACTCCCAGCCTAGCTCTCTCTCAAAAATGAATAAATGTTAAAAAATTTTTAAATAAAAGCCATTTTGGAGAGAAAATAATTTTAGAATGAACTAAACCTCAGTTAACTCTCCCTGTCCTCATTCTTTCTGAACTGCAGTCAGTGGGGTTAATATCACATGTGTTTTAGGCTGTGTGATGACAGACCTAGAATATCTGTCCCCGCCCCCTCTGCGCTGCAGCCCGACGAGACCCCGAGACCCCGTGTCATGTTCGCAGGACTCGGCAGGCTGCTCCGGCCTCAGCGCAGTTGAACGCATCAGGCAGGCTCTCGGCTGGGGAAGGAAATGAGGGATTTTCATTAGCTACATTTACACAAACTGCAATTTTGCTTTTAGCCTGCTTTTTGATACTTAATTGTGATAACCTTTCTTTGTGTTTGTCCTCAGACTCCAAAGAAAAGCCTTCCCAGAGTGTCTCAGTACGGGGTGGTTGAATGAGTGATCTGGAAAAAGGCCTGCCTTGGCCTGACTCTGCATTTCCTCCTCGGGCTCTATTTCATTGAGGTGTTCAGAAGGGGTGGCACAGGAGACAAGAAATGGAGGGGCCCTGACTAAAATATGCTGGAGTACGGAGATTTATTTTCTTCACTTTAATATAATAAACCCCCTCAGGGTCTGACTTAGCATCATCATTTTTCCTTAGTCTGCTCTCTGAAGGCTGCCAACACGACATGAGGAGATTGATGCCTCCTTTACCATAAATAATAGGGACGAAGGCATTTATCAGGGATTCTTCAGAATTTGCTGGCTTTAGAGCTTCTCCCCTAGGCTGGGAACTCCAGAGCCCTGGAGTGAGGCCTAGAGCTCATGAGGACTGAACGTAAGAGAACCTGGCCAGTCAGTGCGTTGTAATTCTCTCCTTGCTGGGAGAGGCCGTGCAGCTCACACCATGCGCTTTAAAGTCCTTCCTTAGCACACAGAGAAGGAGGTTGTCCTGGCTTGCCATGGTGGTGGGAGTGTGGAGCTAGAGGAGAAGGAGGGGAGTGGACCAAAAGGATCAACCACTGCCCACGCACTCAAGGGCTGCTGGGACTGTGGCCGTGGTCTGTCCTTGTCAGTCAGTCTCTTGAAGGCACAATCTGTGCAAGTCTCTGTGAAAAGGGCCTTTGCTTTCCAGACCACGGGGCTACTTATTCCGCTCTGTCTTTGGCTAGATATTCCCAAAGAACCCGAATAACATTACCGTTTTCTAGAACTTAAGGACACACATATTGCCTTGTTTTTCCTTCTCTCCCTCTTTTTCCAGTTCTTCTCCAAACTGGAAGGTCACTATAGAAGACATGGACATATGTCTCCCAGATCCGGTCGAGAGAGGATTGTTGCCCCAGCGCTGGGGGTGGCCTCCAGCCGATGGCCTCCACCTCTCAGCCCCTTGAGGAGCTGCCTGAGCAGCAGAGAGCCACCTCCCCTGAGATCACACTGCTCTGAGGACCGTCCACCTCCAAATAAGGCTGGGATGTAGAGGCCCAGACATTTTAGTCAGACATAGACACCTTGGATGATTCATACTCATCTCAGAGCTTCCCACTGGTTTGGTTGTGACAACATTCACCTGCTTCGAAGTTCAACTTCTTCCACCCCCAAATCCCACTTCCTCCTCTTCCTCTCACAGATGCTGACTCCCAGTAAACACCGCGCATGCCAACGGCATCTCAGTGACAGCTTTGGCGAAACCTACCTATGCAGGCTGTCCCCTGCCTTGTAGCTTGGGAGAATTCTACTCTTCACATAAGAATGGTGAATTTCAGATTTTAGAAATTGCTTCTTTCCCTTCAACTCATCTTGGCTTTCAAAAATGTTCTTGTCCAAGGATAGAAAAAAACCAATCTGAATTTGAAACTCAAAGCTGAGGAATGGCTTCTTTGTTCTAGGCTGTGTCAACCCCTAAGGGTAGAAAAAAAAAATGAGTTGAACTTGAAACTCACAGTTGAGGAATCACTTCTTTGTTCTAGGCTGTGTCTACCCTTTCCTTGAAGCCATGAATGCCATTGATTCTGTGAATGAGTGGTCAGTCACATGGCAAGAGGAAATGGAAAGAAAAAAGAGTTTGAAAGATTTCGAAAACATGATCCCCAATGTATCTATACTACAGAGCTTTGTGAGCTGTCGAGTGCTAGGCAAACCCTGACACTTGTGGCACTTTTGATGGATGAGTGCTGTCCCTTCCAACATGTTGTGGTCCACTGAACAACGGGCCTTCCTCATTTGGGTCTCTTCCTCAGATGACTGTGTTCCCAGATGCTTTGGGAGGCTGTAGGAGTGGAGCTGCAGCCATGATGGAAGAAATGGCTTCGTCTAGTTAGAATATGTTAACTTCAGCCCAGGTCTTTATTGCTTTCTGCTCTCCTTTTGCTCATGAGCTTAAGAGGCTCTGGTGGACCCTTCTAATCTGGAGTTTTCCAGACTTTCCTCCTAGATAAAAATGGAGTGAGAGGTTTGGTGTTAAAGGGTCACTTCTATTTCTGGGCCTTGTGTCCTTAACATTTTGAGTGTGATTTGTACAGCCATCAATTTGTCCTGCATATGGACTCATGTCACAGGGAGGTTTGACATGGGGAACCCTAAAAGACCAGCAGCTTGGATTCCCTTTATAAGGAATTTAGCTGCAACATTTAGCATTCACTCAGCATCCCCTTAGGAGACTTGGCTTCCTTTGAGGAGAGGTCACAAAGAGGAATAGAGAAAGAACTGCCATGCCAGTAGAGTCTTTCGGCTGACTTTTTATGGAGTCCAGGTCTTTATGTGCCTGGGAGACTGAAGCAGGCTCAGAAGTTCTATCCAGGATTCTTCCTCTCTTTCTTTAAGACTCGTAATTTTCTTTAAAAAAAAAATCATGAAAGTCATTTGGTACTTCTAACACTGCAGAGTAGAGGTTCTGTTAAAAAAAAGTTAATAATAAAAATAGCTTTTATTGAGCATCTGCTATGATCTTTGCACTGTTCTTAGCCATTACAGTTATTATTGTACTTAATTCTTACGGTAACTCTAAAAGAAAGTTGCTACCAATATTACCATTTTATACATGAGGGAAGAGAGGCAAAAGAAAGAGGCACCCATCCTGGTTCAGTTTCTAACTCTTCATAAAGAGTTGTTAACTATGTTTTCCTTTTTCCTTCTTCGTTTTCTTTTTTCTTTTCAGGGGGGAGGGTAATGTCTTTATCTTATTGATAGCTACATTTTCTTTTCAGTTACTCAATAACTATTCACTAAGCACCTGCTGTATGCCAGATGCAATGCCAATCCTGGAGGGCAGAGTGCTGAATTAAGTAGACCTGCTCCCTGCACTATTGGAAGTCAGAGATGGCCAAGACTTATGGTTCTTTAGCACATCAAGGTTTTTTGCTGGAGGACACATTTCAAACCCTCTGCATACTGACTAAATTTTCTTAAATGCTCAGAACCAGGTCTCTGGAAAATTTCTGAAGGATGGATGACATGTAGTCTATTTTCCTTCCAAGTTTCCAGTTTTAGTGAATGACAACACCCTGGCTGGCATCCTTGACTTCCTACTTTTCCCACCGCCTGCCATAGCTCTCAGTCTGAGTCCAAATATTTCTTTCTCCTAAACTTCTCTTGGGTCAACACACTTCTCTCCATATCCATTGTTACCATCATTTGTTGCCCAAAGTTCTAGAATGGCCTCCTGATGAGGGTGTCGTCTCGCTTGCCACCCTAAGCTCACTATCTTTGTGTGTCAAGTAGGCAGTTGAATATAGGAGTACACAGCTCAGAGACACAGCCTAAAAGAAGAGGAGGATCAGCACACGTGTTCTTGAGGTAGGAGGAAACTCAAAGGACTATGGTATTGCAGAGTGGAAAATGGGTGTTTTAATGCAGGGAGTGGATAGAGTCAAGGTAAAATACTGAATACTCCATTACATTTGACAGCACAGAGATCAAAGTTGACCTTGACCAAAAAGTTTCATTACAGTCCTGCAGATAAGTAAAACGAGAATAAACCCTAAGAATGAAAGAAGCCGTTCATTTTGGGGTTTTTTTGTTTGCTTTATGTGAGAAAGAAATTGAATAGCAGCTGGAGGGAAATATTGGGTAAAGGATTTGGGTTTTTATTTGTTTACTTGTTTTACCACAGGGATTCTATAGCATGTCTGTGCATTGATGAGGATGATCCAATGACAAGCAAGAGATTGAAAGTAAAGCGAAGACAAGGGGATCCTTGAGAAGGTGCTGGGATCAGGGTCCCACAGCTCTAGAGGGTTTCCGGGCTGTTGGGAGAGCTCTGCTTTCTCCTGTAGAACAAGAGAAATGGAGAAGATGGGTACAGATGAGATAAACTTATGGAGTTGGTGGAGAGGAAGAATATAAATTCTTAGCTGATGGTTTCTATTTTTTAATCGTAAAGAACATTTTATTTTATTTTTATTTTTTTAAACTGTTTTATTTATTTTTGAGACAGAGAGAGACAGAGCATGAGCTGGGAGGGGCAGAGAGAGAGGAAGACACAGAATCTGAAGTGGGCTCCAAGCTCCAAGCTAGCTGTCAGCACAGAGCTGGACACGGGGCTCAAAGCCACGAACCATGAGATCATGACCTGAGCTGAAGTCGGAGGCTTAACTGGCTGAGCCAACCAGGCGTCCCATAAAGAACATTTTAAAAATCATGTTTAACTCATACTTGAAGAAGGTTTGAGAGACTATAGAAGCTATAAACTAATCATGATGAATCTGGAAAAGCTAATTTACTGAAAAAACATAAGACGGTTGAGTGTTTTGTTCAGGCTTCCGGTCATGAATTTAGAGTGAAACTGGTCAGCCACATTTCGTGTGTGTGTTTTTCATCCAGGAATATTCTATTTTCTAAATACAGGTGTGGATGAACATGACTCCACCAGACGTGGCTTTATTCCATGCAGGTGAGACAGAAGGGAGAGATGTAAAGGAAAGGAAATTTTCAAGGAGGTGATAATAATTATAGATCAGGTGATCTAAATGATTCAGAAGGAAAATTAAAAGAGGGGACTGACTGGTGGCTAATGGGAATGTGGTTGACGGTATGGAGATATCAGTGAGATTAAAGAATTATGTGGGTGAGCCAGAGCTCAGGGAGAAGGGATGGGTTAGGGACTGGCTTTAATGGGACAGATCTGAAGGTGGTGTGGTTGCAGTAAGAACAAGGTAGTCTGGATGAGGAGATGAGCTCAGCTGTAATACTGCGGAGGGTAAAGCAACTGGAGGGGAGAAGGTTAAGGAGCTGAGAATTCAGTGTTTAGATGTTGCCTTATTTTGCACACCTCTCAATGTTTTGCCGTTGTTGGTCTATCTTTCCAAAAAGTATGTTATTCTCTGAAAGAAGAATTGTCTTGTCACCATTTCCTCCCTAACGCTCAGCTTAGCACCTGACCCATAAAATACTCAATAAATGTTTACCGAATGAGCAAGTAAGTCCATTCTTTTAACAATTCTAGAAGTTATTCCTGAATTGAGGGATCATTGTGTTGATCCCTTACGGACCACTCTCTGTGAGCTGCCTTGTGGGTAATGACATTTACTGCTGCTATGGAAGCACTCCTGTTTAATTCTCCCTGGTATTTAAGACAGGGCTTGCTGAGGAAGTAATTCACTCCCTTGCACAGTATTCCCTTCGTTAGGATTCACAAGGGAAACTTTTCTAAGATTTCATTGCTAGAAAGACCTGTGACTCTTCTTAAGTGAACAGACACTTTGTGAGCCTCCTAAGCAAATACGTATTCCTCTTTGCTTTGCCTGTTACAGTCAGATTCGTGGCTCAGGTTCACCATCAGCAATTATGCAGAAAAATATGGTATCTATTTCTTAGGAATAATTTTACCTTTCGCTTTATCTTGTTATCTTTTCCTAATTTCCTCAACACAGTGATTTCTTCTCATGTTTCATTTCTCTTCTAGAATAGTTCTTGAATATTTAATGCAAAAGTGTGTTTTCCCAAGGTTCATCTGGATGGAATTTTATCTTGAGCACTTCAACTGACACAGGCTTCTGGTGATCATGTGAAAAGCAAGCCTGTTATTTCATAAGCTGTAAGAGTGAGCATTAAATTGTAACCATTTGTAAACAATACATATGTCTCAGAATGTACTGAGCTAATGTTTTTGAGTTCAGCCTGAAATTCCTAAGACACAGAATGTTAAACATGTCGCCTATTTTGGAGTTAATACCAAGCACAAAATTGCTTTACAAAGGGGTAAACACATTTTTGAGCATTTATCAATTAAATCAAAAGGTCCTATCTGAGCCTTTATTCATTTAATTAAAGAATCTTATGAATTTTGGGGCTTATGCTTATTTAATCAAATAATTGAAGAAGAATAAAAAGAACGAAGTCATGACTGAGGACTTTGGGAGCCTTATTAGAAATGCAAATGCAATAATCAAGCAGTGATCAAGATGACAAATTTGGACAGAGGCCACTGAAGAATAAGAAGGATGAACAGAAGTGAGAGGACACGGGAAACTCTACAGGACTAACCACAGAGAAATACGGGGCCCAAAAATCTACACACTGTAAAGAAAAGGAAAAGGAAAATCAAAGGAAACATGTGACAGCTGTGAGCTTTGCAATAGATGGTGTGGGAGAGTCATTAAATACATTGAGGGAGTACATAAATACTGTCATTACAGGAAAGTTTATTCCAGAATGCTAGCTGAGTCACCTGCTATATTTTACAAGAGTTGTTTTCTACAGATGGAAATGTGGAACCCGCAGGACAGCGAGGGACACACAAGGACACCTCAGCAAAGGTGCCTGCACATGGAGCCAAGACCAGGTCTCCGTGGGTAATCTGGTTGGGGACTACTGGAAGCGTCTTTCTGTAAAGCCCGATCACTGGTCTCAAATAAGTGTTGCCTATGAGAAGAACAAGACTGTTGATTGTGTTGGCCATGAAATATATGCATAGGAAAAGAAAACGCATTAATATTTTATCAACAACCGTAAAAATACTCCAGAAAGATGTAAGTTATGTCGGCAAAGCATGTTTTACATCTTTTTGTAAGCTACCTCAAGTCCTTCCTTGGGAGAAGCTGGGCTATGCATTAAAGAATGTAAAACTAGATTATATAAGGTCATACTTTCAGTATTGAATTTAAAGAATGACTCTGGACATAGAATGTTTGTTATTAGTACTATTAGAACTATTAGCCATCATATATTGTGTGCATTTGATGTGCTAAGCAAATGATAAACATTTTTGGTGCCTTGTTCATTTGATTCTCATTGTGATCCAATGAGAGGGACCATCACTATTCCCAACTCATGCAGGCGGCAAATATTTATTGAGTTCCTAATAAGTGCCAGCAACATTTTTAGTGAGACAAAGATCTTGCTTTCATGGTGTTTCCTTACCGATGGAGGACAATCAACAAATAATCTAACAGAATATTAATAGTAATACATGCCAGGAGAAGTGTAGAGAGTGACAGGGACTACAATTTTGAAGAGCAGTCCAAGGAGGTGATATTTGAGGAGGTGACTGTGTATAGTGAGAAAGTGAGTCACTTCATAAACACAAACTCAAAAAAGCCTAAGTGACTTGGGATGGGCCATACAGATAGAAAATGGCAGAGCTGGAATTAAGGCTCAAGGGCATCAATCTCTGGGACCTTCACTGTTAACCATTTCGTTCGCTGGTGCCAAGCTGTGGGTTGATTCTACCATAGGCCTCAAGGGCAGTTTCGAAAGCAGGATCTCATCTCCTGGAATTCCATCTTCCAAAGTCAGGGCTTGCTGTTCGCTGATGCCTAGCTGCAGTCCTGCTATTGCCAGGGCAGTGTGGCCAGGCTGCAAATTTCATGGCAAAAAGGTAAACATGTCTTTGATTTGAAAAGCAGCAGGATCCGTTTCGCCATGCGAAAATAGTGAGAGGGGAAGTGCCTTTCAAGGACTGTGGTGTAGTGTTAGTACCTCCAAAGAATCGCTGATGATATACTTGCAGAATGTTCACATTGCCTGAGGGTAATTCATGTCATGTCCTTAGTCCAGTCCTACAGGTTCAAGTTGATAGAATAGAAACACATTTACCCCCTTTAATCTCCTCTCACTTATAGTCCCTGTCATGCTACAGTTGCTGCTGGAAGGGAGCGCAAAGACTGTCCCATTTACACCTAAGAGCCCACCTTTCTTGAACTGGAAATCATGTCACCTCCTCTTCTCTTCCTGATACCCTGAATTCAGAAGATGGGTAGTCCCTGGCTGGTCCCATGGCACTGCGTGTATGGACTGGGTTTAATCACCTTCTTTCCCACCTTCTTTCCTAGTCTAGGAATGAGAACAGCAGTAGTGCTTATTCATAAGAACGAAGGGCGAACACACTGTTGGTGGGAGCCTGGATCTGGAGGAAAGCCTGGTCCCTAAATATGCAAAATAACAGTCTTCTAGTTGATGTGGATTTTGAGTAAATCTGTGAAGTTGCTGGAGAGGTCACAGAAAGGCTTGGGAGACTTGTAACCTGTGTTCCTTTGCTCGTTTGCACATTTTTCAAGTACTTACCAGGCACCTTCGACATGCACAACACAGTCCTTATCCCAGAAAGTAGAGCACACGCAGTTTCATGGGACAGATAGACGTAAACAAGAGCATTACAGTCAGTCTCACAAGTGGTATAAAAGAGGCACCCACAGGGGCGATGTCAGAAACACAAAAGGTGACTTGGGAGGTTCAGAGTAGCTCCACAGGAGTGCTGTTGAGGATGGACCTTGATGGAGAAGTAGAATTTGCCAGCGGAGGAAAGAATGAAGGGCAGTGTTCTAAGATAGAGGGGATAGCATGTCCAAAGACAGAATTCCGAAGTGGCCTGGTTGACTCAGCACACAGCACTGGGGCACGAGATGCCCCTGCAGGGAACCGCGGAGCTGGGAGAGGGCTGACTGGAGAGGGGCTTGGCCAGACGCAGGGGGCTCAGGCTTTTTTCTCTCCCCCTGTGGACACGGAACCATAGGTTTGGGGACCATCTAGTGGATAACGACCCTGAGACTCAGGGTCTAGATATTTAGAGACAGAAGATGGTTTAAGTGATTGCCAAATGAGAAATTCTTGGAGATTTTTGTTTGGTTTGCACACGTATGTATTTACAAGCATACACGTTTTTGTCCTTAGGTGTCCTTAAGTGCACACGATGAATAACGGGTCATAGGGCTGCATACTCTTACAGCCATGAGAAGTTGGTTCTGTCAGTGAGTTTACTACACAGCGTGAGGCCTAATGCTTTGGACACTCACTCACCCACACCACTCAGGTGGGAGTACAAATTGGAACAGCACTTCCGAAGGGCAACTTGATAAGGTACATGAAAAAACCTACGACATCTGCTCAGCACTGACCTCAAATTCTTTTTAAAGAATTTGTCCTCTGGGAATGGCCAGGCGTGCATCTAGAGTATTCATTCATTGGTGTAGCTTTTATAATGTCAAAAAGCTAGAGAGCACCTAAATTTTCTCCTAAAATAATAATGGGACAATGGAGAACACTATAGATGCTAAAAGGAATAAGCAGAAGTTTATTTGTACGGAAATTTATTCCTAAATGAAAAATCTTGTAAAATTTGATGTGTAGTCTACTTATGTGTATGTATGAACAAAGTCCAAAAAGATATCTACCAAGACGGTATAGTGGTTATTGCTGGGTGGTAGGATAATACCTAATTCTTGACTGTTACGATTGGCTTATCTATATAATTTCTAGGGTTTGGGCTTTTTTTTAAAAAAAAGAAAAACAATAAACATAGATTACTCCATACAGGTGCAATATAAGATTATACATTATTTCCCACACGTGTGCACACTGGTTGGTTGACTGTTCACCACACCTTTTTAAGATTCTTCTGTTAGAGGACCATGGGGGAGAGGAAGGGGAAAATAGTTGGGGAGAGGGAGGGAGGCAAACCATGAGAGACTCTTGAATACTGAGAACAAACAGGGCTGATGGGGGAGGGCAAGAGGGGAAAAGGGTGATGGGAATGGAGGAGGGCACTTGTTGGGATGAGCACTGGGTGTTATCTGGAAACCAACTTGATGATAAACTATAAAAGAAAATAAAAGATTCTTCTGTTTTTCCATATGGGACTATTTGGCCAGCAACTTGGGAAAACAGAAAAACAAAAGTTTGGGGACCATATTTAATGGTTGGGAAACTTCTGCCTTGTGCAGGCCATGTCTGTGATGAGAAAGATAAGCCAGACTTATCTCTATTCCTCTTTGGAAAGCACATATCTTTAGATTAAGCGTTGCTGGCAAACTTCCAGAATTTCCATTTCTTTAGTAACTGAGCAGCATAATAAATTGGATAAAAGCATCTGCTATTTTTCAAGTCATCTATGCTGTGCAAAAGTCTCACCCGGACACCTGGATTCCTTTTGAGAAACTGTGTGATTTTCATATTCTGCACATACAGATGGAAATAATCTGGGTTTAGGCTGGTCTTCCTTGAGGGAGCTGCTTATTTGGTTTCACCCACTACTGTGACTCTTGTGTTCAAGTGTGCCTCTCCAGAATCTAGTGTCTATTTCTAAAACTTTTAGAAAGGATTCTGTATCTTGGGTTTTCTGAAGATCATAAACACATTGCAGAAAATGAACTGAACCGCCATTCACTATTCTTATGTATCGACTTCAAGCTGCAAAGGAAGATATGCAGCGGATTCTGCCCTTTCTCGGTTTCCTCCTCACTGCAGAGGTTGGAGATAACCTTTAGCTAGATTAGTTCTGGTCCGAACTAGTTTCTTTTCTGCAGGTCTCCAGTTGCTTTTATCTGAAAAGGTCCTGTCTGCCCCAGGGTGTCTGCATCCTGCTTAAGCCTTTATTACAAAGTCTTTGTTTATGGCAAAATAAAGGATTAAGATAGTAATTGGTACAGGTTTTTTCTGTTTGTTTGTTTTCTTCTTTTTTACCCCTCCTCCTTTCTTGTTTACAATGGGATTCAAGGATGTTGCATTTCTTTGTCCTGGAAACTTTTGCAGGGCAGTGAGGAGAAGCTGCTTGAGGGCAACAGCCCCTCCCGTGTGTTAAATAATCTTGAACTGGTTGGAGACAGCGTTGGATATTCTGGAGAAGAGGAGTGTGGAGGGAGCACCTTTGAGGACAAGCTGAGGGGAGCGGAGTCCCAGCTGTTAAGAAGGGTCTGGAGGCCAGCCAGGCTGGGGTGTGGTTGGGACCCACAGCCTGCTCCCCAGCAATGCTCTGGGAAGGGCAAGGCTTGCAAAAGTAAAGGCAGCAGAAACTCTCTGTTTTGGAGCAGTCACACTTCAAGGGACCACGTGGGCATAAACTTCTAAGATGTCAGAGGAAGCTGTGGAGAGAAATGAGGATTTGCCCCACTTTCAGGGCTCCTTGTAAATCTTCCGAGTAGTGGAGGGGAAAGAGACTGAAATGAAAGTCTGAGAGGCCGTGTATCTCCAGCCCCGAATGGCATGAGCCTTTAGGTAGATTTATGATGATGAAAAGAAAATGCTGTTTCTGGCTCTGAGTCCATCAGTACTTTTTTTTTTGAGAAGACCTTATTTCCTTTTCAATATTTCTCCAACGTGTTGCCATTGGTCATATAAATTCTTGAGTTTTACAGATTGAAAATGAGATTGTTTGAGCTACCTTGTTCCCTTCATGAGGATTAGTGACATGGGGCCCAGAATCTCAATTTATTTTTTTTTAACTTTTTAATTTTTTATGTTTATTTATTACTGAGATAGAGAGAAACAGAGCATGAGTGTGGGAGGGGCAGAGAGAGGGGGAGACAATAATCGGAAGCAGACTCCAGGCTCTGAGCCATCAGCACAAAGCCCGACGCGGGGCTTGAACCCATGAACATGAGATCATGACCTGAGCCGAAGTCGGAGGCTTAACCGACTGAGCCACCCAGATGCCCCCAGAATCTGAAGTTTTAAGGACTGTGGTTATTAATGAGGTTTGCAACCCTTTTGTGGGAAAAGTACCTTCCATGTTGGAGCTAAGTATAGATAACCCTTTTCTATAGCTTCATGAGATTTTCTTTATCACATTATTAAGCATCATCCCTCCTCTCTGTAGCAGGAGCTATAATTGTCCCTCTTTGTGTAGGAGCAGGTAATTTTAGTTGCACTATTTAAAACGATGCCATTGATTATTTCTTGGTTTATGTCATGGTTTCCGAGGTTGTGTGAATATAAAGTCACTGTAAGTTTGGATCTCTAATAGTTACTGCTTATGCATCAAATGAGGCTTTCAGTGTAAGCTGGAGTGATTAGGATGACACACCATGAAAATGAACACGGATTGCGAGCTGTGGGTGAGAAATAAGGGTAGGAGCCCTGACCCAGCTTTCTGACAGCTCAGTGGGAGAGTTAGAACACAGTCATCAACATGTATAACAGATAACCTTAAAATAAGGCAGGGATCAATAAGGGTTGTAGTTAAGTTACAAGGCATGATGGGCATTCAAGAACATTCAAGAATGATGCAGAGGATTTGGGTGGGCCAAGGCAAAAGGTAAGTTAGGTTTCTATTACTCATGAAGTTTTATAACTAAAGCCTATGGATTTGGTTCTTAAGATAACTCAGAGGAACCCAAATCACCATATTTTCCCATCACATCTTAAGCCTGAGTTGAGGTAGACTGGAACAAGGTAAGATTGTGTTCCATTTCTCTTTAGGAGAGTTTTCATTCCATTTCCTTTTTCCGTTTCATTCTTTTTAACCGAAGACTTAACTGTGTGAGTTCAGGCATTCTCCAGAGAGAATTCCCTTATGCCCTGGAGTGATACTCTACCTGCCCTCACCAGCCTGTCTGTGCTTACGGACAGAGTCAGAGCAGAGGAGGGAAGGGTTAGAGGAGAATCAGTGTCTCTAGGTTGCTCAGCTATGAATTGCTGAATACCAAACATGGAGAAGGCCTGAGACAGCATGAGGCGAGGAAATGTGGGGAACATGGTAACCAACACAAGTGTGCTCTCCACACACATTTTGAATCATCAATGAGGCAACGGTGAAATGGAGAAGTACTTGGGTAGAAAACTTTCCAGATGTACTAGCACCGAGTCTGGCTGTCCTATTATAATGTAATCATAATAACTAATATTTATGGAGCACTCACTTGCTGCCAAACTCTTGACATGCATTACCTTATTTACTGCATATAACTACCCCATGCAGGAGATAGAGCTGCTATCCCTATTTTATAGATGGGGAGACTTAGGCAAAAAGTTAAGACAATTAGCCAGGGTTATTAGCTAATAGCTAGTGAAGCACTGAAGTCTGGCTCTAGAGCCCCAAGGTGTAATTCTTATGCCATACTCATTGTCTGCTTTTAGGAGAGCAGAGCAGGGTGTGCATAGGGAATTTCTGTTAGCGCTTCCAGCACTGTGGTCAGTAATGGAGACATCACTGAGTTCACATGCATCAGGAGAGATCATTTAACAAGCCATATTGAAACAAAAGCAATGGTTGTACTCATGCATTTCCTCAGATGTTTTCTCTTTTATCCTCTGCCATCAATAGGGTGGTAGCTAGCCAGTGGCATTTTAAAAAAGCATCAATAATGAATTAAAATAGCTTTTTGATGGAAAAAGTATCGATAGCCTACAAAAGAGTAACACTCTTAATAACTCACCTGGAGTTGACTGAATAGAGCGAATGAACTGTATTTGAAGCATGTTGTTTCTGCTGGTTTAGTTTCTGAAAAATACATAAGCCAATAAACTCTGCCACTGGAGGCTACGGGCTGTGTGTTGAGTTACAAGATTGTAATATTTATTCACCAATCAGGAAACATGAATTTGCATCTCTCAATATGCCCTTGCTTCTCAGACGCATATTTGTGTAATTCTTCAGCTTCCTATAGGAGGAGTGATATTGAACCTATATCCTGTGTTCAGTTGTTGTTTACAAGTTCACAGCCAATTCTAGACTCCAATTCCAAAATTAGAAAGAGAGAACATTTCTAAGAGAACCTTCAAATTTACATATCCACCAAAGCAATGGTACAAATACAATGGAATTAATAGGAATTTTAACTGAACTTGTTCCCTCCTGGAGTTGTCATGCCTTATTCTCCAGGATCTCAGTGCAACGGGTCTCTTAAGGGCATACACAATCATAAAGAAAATTCACTTATGTTTTGGTAGAAGGGGATACATGTACATAACACAAAATGCAAAAGGTGTTAATAATGTATATTGAAAAGTGAAGATCCCTCCAAACCCATTCCCTAATCACAGCAATTACTGTTTTTTTGTCTTGTGTCACACAACATCTTGGCTCCGATAATCTGAGAGCATTCTGACTTGACTATAAAACAACCAATTACACTTTCACCTTTAAAGAAGTTATCAAATAACACTTGTGCACAATGCATCATCACATGCCTCACCTCTTCCCTTATAACCAGTCCTTCCTTTACAACTCTGATACTCACCCCATTAAGGATGAGATAAGGGAGAAGGTGGGAGTAAGGGCTTTATGAAGCTCAGGGAGGTGCAAGGATGGTGGGCAGCCAAGGCTGGGTAGGATGAGAGATGAGGTGAGAATCAGGACTGTGTGCTGTGCAGACAGATTTTTTAAATCCAATTTTTAAAACTCAAATTGGCTGCTTCATAATGTCATGTTTTAAGTGAAGCAAAGCTTTAGTGACAGCCCTCAGCGGAGCTTAGAATCTGATTAGGACATTTGGTTGTCTAAGGCAAGATAATGGGAGTTCGTGACTAAGCCCTAATGGTGAGTAAGCACTGAAAGCATTATTATGTGTTCCAGCCTGTATCACCAGTGGGATTGAGCACTTTAAACAGTGTTAACAGGGGGAAGGTAGGAGGCTGTTGTAGAACATGTTTCCAGAATTCACTGAAGCTCTTCCATGCCCATAGACTATGAGTATCTTTGTAACACTTGTTTTTACACCCCCATCTCCCATAAAAAAAAGTTTACCATGGTTTCTAGTTCTGATTGATTCATTGCAATGTAGTATAGCAGTAATATGTATTTATATTCCAACAGAATAAAAGAAGATGGAAATATACACAGGGGAAGAGCATGAGCCAAGGCACGGAGAAGTGATAGCCCTGTGTGTTTGTGGGTGAGGAGCACGGAGTGACCTATTTCTCTAGAGGAAGTCTGGGCCTATATATGTTTGGACCTGTATGAAATAGGGGGGAGCACTGGGTGATTTGAATCAGTACAGGGGTGTGATCAGAGTAGAGAACATCTTTGGTCACCAGGTAGAGGGTGGCCTGTAGAGAGAAGTCAGAATTGCTCGTTTCCACCATGCTTACTGGCTAGCAGTCTTAAATGTCACTGCACCAAGAATCCAGGAATATACTTGAAAGAAAATCCTTCAGCATTCTCATCAGAGGCATAAGGATTTTTGATGCCAGTTGTCTTCCCATATTTTGGGCTTTCTAAGAAACTTATCTAGCCATCTGGCTTACTCTTTGGCCACTACCTGCTTGCATTACCATCTGTTCTGGGGGTGGAACTCAGACATTTTGGGATCCTGCATCGTGTCTCCATTGTTTATGTCTTTGTTTTCCCTTAGTTATGAACTTAGTTAATTTCTTTTATTGAACAGATCAACATAGTCACTTTACAGGTAGATTTTCTATATCCCCAAAAGGATAGAAATATTCCTGTACAATAATGTAGTACAATAGCAATGACAAAGGCCAAGATGAAGTTTCCAATATTGGAGCCTTGTGGCATAGCTAACTCATGATTTCACAGCTGTGAGAGTATGACTCAGCCCCACTCAGCAAGGCATGTGAAACTGGTGGACAATGGCAGCATGTGTGAATGGTTCTTTTATGATGAATATGGGTGGGTTATACAGAATGATGAGAAGAAATGCTAAGAGAACATACTGTAGAAGAAAGAGGGGAAAAGATTTATTTATTTATTTTGGATGTTTATTCTTGAGAGGAAGAGAGACAGAGTGTGAGTGGGGGAGGAGGCAGAATTTGAAGCAGGCTCTAGGTTCTGAGTTGTCAGCACAGAGCCTGACACAGGGCTCAAACCCACTGAGTGAGAGATCATGATCTGAGCTGAAGTCAGACACTCAACTGACTGAGCCACATATGTGCTAAAAAGATTTATTTTGAGGAATTGGCTTATGGATTATGGAGGCAGGCAAATCAAAAATCTTTAGAGCGAGCCATCAGCCTGGTGGTCCAAGGAAGAGCTGATATTGCAGTTCAAGATCACCTGCTGGTGGAATTCCCTCTTGGTAAGAGGTTAGGGCTGATTGTAGGTCCAAATGGGTTTGTAGAGAGATCAATCTTTTGTTGTATTTAGGCCTTCAGCTAATTGAGTGAGCCTCAACCTCCTTGATGGAGGGCAATCTGCTTTATTCAAAATCTGCAAATTTAAATGTTACCCTTATCTCAAAATACCCTCGCAGAAACATCCAGAATAATAATGTTTGCCCAAATATCTGGGCAACATGGCCCAGTTCTGGATGCATATTAGAATCCTTGGAGAGCTCTTTAAGAAATGCAGATACCTCTGAGAATGTTCATAGTAGCACAGCTTCTAAGAGCTCCAAACTGGAAACTCTCCAAATGCACATCAACAGTAGTTTGGATAAATAATTATGGATTATTCACATAACGGAGTACCATTCAGCAATGAGAATGAAAGACCGACAACTACACACATCGATGTGGATAATGTTGAGTGAAAGAAACCAGATAAAAAAATATACTTCAAAGTGCCATTGTAATATGAGATGTTAATAGGAGGGGACCTTCATACGAGATATACAGGAACTCTCTGTACTAGCTACACCTTTTCTGTAAAAATAAACTGTTCTTAAATTTAAATGCTTAGTTAAATATAAAAAGATCATACCTATGATTCTATTTATGTCAAATAAAAAGACAAAAAAAAATCTTATGCTGTTAGAAGTCAGGAAAGTGTTTTCCCGGGGAGGAGTGAGGTCTGCAGGTGTGCATAAGGGCACTGCGGGGGTATTGGTGATGTTCCGAGTCTTGATCTGTGTGCTGGTTACAGAAACATGTTTCCTTGTGAAAATTTATCGAACTGAACACTTGTATGCACTTTCTATAAGTAATATTTTATTTCTTTTTTCTTTTTTTATTTTTGAGAGACAGAGAGAGACAGCACGAGCAGGGGAGGGTCAGAGATAGAGGGAGACACAGAATCTGAAGCAGGCTCCAGGCTCTGAGCTAGCTGTCAGCACAGAACCTGATGCGGGGCTTGAACCCACAAACAGTGAGATCATGACCTGAGCTGAAGCCGGACGCTTAACCGACTGAGCCACCCAGGCGGCCCTCAATAAGAAGTTCAAAGCTATTCTGATGTCTAATCCTACCTAGACTAACTAAATCAGGTGTCTTGGGCATTAGTATTAAAACCTTTTTTTTAAGTTTATTTATTTTGAGAGAGAGAGAGAGAGAGAGAGTGAGCAAGCAGGGGAGGGGCAGGGAGAGGGGAGAGAGTCCCAAGCAGGCCTTGTGCTGTCAGTTCAAACATGGAGCTCAAACTTATAAATTGTGAGATCATGATCTGAGCAAAAATCAAGAGTCGGATGCGTAACTGACTGAGCCGCCCAGGAGCCTGGGGCATTAGCATTTTTAAAAGCTCTCTGAATTATTTTAATACTCACTGAGGATTGAGAGCGACTGCTGTATGTCCTGTAGGCAGCGAGAGAAGCCAGGAGCCAGTATGAACTCGCGCTGTGAATACAGGCTTTCCAGAGAAGGCAGAATGCGTGTGAGTCCTCAAAGACGGGGAGGGAGGGATGAGGCCAGCGGGGCTTCACAATAAATGAGCGTTTCAAGCCCAGGAAACATTCCATTTCCAATTCTCATTTTCCTATTTTTCTGGTGGTGGCTACATTTTCTCTTAGAAACTTGATTCTAAATGTTCTTGTTGTATGTTGACCCCTTTGGTTCAAGAGCCATGAACGGGGTTTCATCTGAATTCATGCAAAGAGAATTAAAAAGCAGTTACTTTTTGGGGTGCTTGGGTGGCTTAGTTCATTAAGCATCCAACTTCGGTCATGATCTCATGGTCTGTGGGTTCGAGCCCCCTGTTGGACTCAGAGCCTGGAGCCTGCTTTGGATTCTGTGTCTCCCTCTCTCTCTGCCCCTCTCCCATTCATGCCCTGTTTCTGTCTCAATAATAAATAAACATTAAAAAAAACAGTTAGTTTTTATACCCTAAACACTAGATTTTATCTAATTTGTATTCTTTCTTGAATTTTTACTCAAGCCCCAGTAAGCCCTCCAGAAAGCATGCTTGAAATAAAGGGCTGAACAAATAAACCCCAGCATTTAGGTTTGATCCACGGAAGTACTCCCTGTGGTATCAGTGATCAACTGCTAAGACGTACTACATTTAAATGTGTAAAGTCAGGGAAGGAAAACTTCTGGGGCAAAGTTTGATGGATGCTGGCTTATGGAGGAACTTCTGTCTGAGTGTGTGTCACTGTTTGTGATTATTATGAGCCCAGACGGGCCAGCTGACTCACTGATAAGTTTCTTACTTATGAGGAGAGAAGAAGTATAGAACACTCACTCAGAGCATCTGTAAAGCTAGGGTTGATATTTTCATTAGGGGAGCCTTTGCTTCCTTAGGTTCATTCTATGTAAAAATGGCAATAACAGCCAGCCTTTATGGAGTACTCACATCACACTGAGCACAGGACCAAGCCCTTTCCGTGAATTATCTAATTGGATCCTCACTTCAATCTTAGGAATCCCCACTTGACAGATGAGAAGACTAATGCCCAGGACTAACAATTTATCCAAGTTCCCACCACCTGTCAGAAGCAGAACCCACAATATCGAAGCAGTTGGCTTCCAGAAATGTCTTTTTTTTTTTTTTGAAGTTTATTTATTTATTTTGAGACAGAGAGAGGGAGAGAGAGAGAATCCCAAGCAGGCTCTGCACTGCTGGCTCAGAGCCTGATGCGGGGTTCAAAGTTACGAACTGTGACATCATGAACTGAACCAAAATCAAGAGTCTGATGCTTAACTGACAGAGCCATCCCAGACCATATTTGATCCATGGTGGGATACTGCCTAAAGCCCTCCAGGAAAAGTTGGGATGGTCCGACTCAACAACAATGTGTCCTTTTTTTAAAAAATTTTTTCATGATGTTTATTTATTTTTGAGAGACAGAGAGAGCAGGGGAGGGTCAGAGAGAGAGGGAGACACAGAATCTGAAGCTGGCTCCAGACTCTGAGCTAGCTGTTAGCACAGAGCCTAACACAGGGCTCGAACCCACGAACTGTGAGATCGTGACCTGAGGCGAAGTCAGATGCTTAACCGACTGAGCCACTCAGGTGTCCCAACAATGTGTTCTTAATGATGTCCCCCTTCTCCTTCCCAGCCCAGATTCATCCCCTTCTGTCACCCCTTGCTCCAAGCTCACAGTTGGTTACCTCGCCCTTTCTTCATCTCCTGATATTCACATTTATCCTAAAGAGTTGCGTTTCCTTCCTCCTTCACTCCTCATCTCTAAAAGTGTGGATGGTGAATTGAATCATGCCAAAACATTTGAGATTTGCTGAGTGATGTCTCTTGAGAGTGACTGCACTGGACAAGAAGCTCCATCAGGAACACGTTGCCTACCACTGGAAGCGCTTCTGACGGTGAGGTCAGCTAGCCTGGGGGTCAGCGCACTACACGCTGGCCAAATCCTGACTTAATAAAGGAACGGGAACACAGCTGTGACCTTCCGTGTATTGACTGTCTAGGGCTGCTTGGACGCTGCGCCGAGGGCAGGGTAGAGTAGTTACTGCCCAGGTGGTATGGACCACCAAGCCTACAACACTTGGGCTCTGGGCCTTACAGGAGATTTTGCCCACTCCTGAGTGTGGGGAGGTGCTACTGCAGGACTCAGCACAGAGGCTCTTGGTTAATGGCAATTTCCTTTCCTGCAGGTCCCGGTGTCTTCCCGTGGTGAATTCCGGGCAGGAGGAGCATCTGGAAATCATATCACAAGGGTCACTGCTGCTCCTGCCACTTCCTGGCAGACCACGGAGGCCACAATCCTCACTGAATATCCATTTGCACTTTGGTGAGTGAGAGACTGACAAGTATCCTCGCAGATGCATGCTCTTCCCATTGCAGAGGGTATTTTCTGGGTGTGGCAGGCAGTAGGGAGGTCCCAGGATGGGGACTGGCATCTTAGTGCCAGGAGAACTGAGCAGGAGGACTGCAGGGGTTGATGCCTCTGTACCACAGACACAGGACAGTTATATGTCCAGACAGCTGTTTCCTTCACCAGGTTAGAGAAGGGGCCTCATTTCTCTTTCAAAATACCTGGGACATATCAAAAACCGAAACTAGTCTCGAAACATTTGAAGATAACTTGAGGTTAATTGAAGTATCTGCTTTACTCTACGTTTGTTAAGGACCATTTTCCTTCAGGTGATCCTTGCTGTCTGCTGGTTAGCATCAGGGGCAGCTTGTGGTTGTTGTGGACAAAACTGAATGGCTAGAATGCAGCCATTCCAAGAAGTCACTAAATGGGACCCCTCAGTTGCTGCATTAATTTTACTTTTCCTAAATCGAGAGACCTGCATTTGGTGGACCATTCTCTGTAGGAACTGGATCTCCCTTTCTAGGGATACACAGGTAGTAGGATCTATTCTTTTCTCCCGGATGGCTTAGAAAGTCTTAAACCTTCTTCATAGGTCACAAAGGACTTGATACATCACATTGCACCTCTGTTCACCTTAACTAAGATCTAGTTTCTTTGAGGTTGGTGTGGTGGTGGAGGTTGGAATTAATAAGTAACCCCCCTGTCTAGCTAGGCTTCCCTAGAGGCTTCATGGAACAACTTAGTCCCAGGGAGCAAGAGGGAGGGTGGGGGAACTGAGGCCGGAATGAGGAGGGCGTGCGGGTGGGGTGAAGACGGGCTGTGGAGCCCGTCCCTCTGAGTGAGATGGGCTGCTCCATCTTGTGACACCATTTTACAAGAAGCTGTATAAACTGGGTCTTTTGCCAGGAGAGTACACCCTGAGGCAAAAAAGGAGGAGGAATTTTTCCACCGGCTCTTGTCTTCCCACCATCCCCTGAAAGGGTTATCCATAGGTTTGTAGTTCCTCTGTGCTTCCTGGTTGCGCATATAGGCCCTGAGTAGAATCCTGAGAAGCCCCAGGGCGTGGTCATCAATGGGGCCACTGTGCTCTCCAGCATTTGTCAGCACCCCCTATTTTGAAGCTGGCTGCCTGAGTCTCTCTCTGGTTGCAGAAACACGTCTGGCCCACATACCAGGGAGTTAACTTTCCTAGGAGCTAAGACTTGGTGCTAAGTACTCTGGTGTCTTCATTCCTCAGGTGAGTCAACTATAAGGCATGTGCTGTGCATTCTTCCAGAGCCTTCCAGTGGCCTGCAGGTCCAGGTCCCCACTCCAACACCTCCCATTAGCCCTGGCTTTCTTCCCCTCCCTTATCAGTGTTCCTAGCATCCACTCTAAATTCTTCTCTCTGGATCTGCTTTTAGGGGACCTTAACCCAAGCCCGTAGAGAGGTCCTTGAGGAGGTGAGAGTTGCATGACGTGGGCATGCGGCAAGTCCTGCTGTATGGCACCTGCCCAGCGCTCCAGGTGCAGTGACGGCTGGAGCAGAAGTCAGGAGAGGTTGCGGGGATCTGAGGTGACACATACAGGTGTCTGATGGTGTCTGCTGCACCTGACAAGAAGGGTTAGAGTTCATTGATTTTAAACTGCCACCAACTAAGTATTTCCTCTGTGCAGAGGCTGTGCTGAGCACTACGTGTGAATGAATGTATTTAAGCCTCACCGTTGTGACACAGGCACTATTACCACTGCCCATATTTCACAAAGGAAGAAACGGAAGCACATAAGGATGAAGTAACCTGCCTAAAGTACTATTGTAAGGGCAGAGGCAGGACTCAAACCCAAGGCCATCTGCATCCAGATTCTGTATAAGTTAATGGTGAAGGAGGATGCATCTTAATCATTGCAATTTGCGACTTTACCATGACCTGATTTAATTAGGGGACAGCACCATTCAGCCCCCTGTTTCAAAGACCTCCTACCAGGCCTTGTGCCTTAGCTGAGTGTGTGTGTATGCGCAAGCCCTGGGTGTTGGGAGCATGGGAACTAGGAGTTAAAACATGATGACCCCTTTCCCTGCAGTGTTGTTACCCCAAGAAGTAACCTACCAGCCTTTGTAATCAAAGCAGATGCTCAATCTGAGCCTCTCATCTGGGTTTGGGTTTTGTTTTGTTTTGTTTTGTTTTTCCAGAACCAGAGGCTGTTTCTAAATTCGACTCTAACTTACTGACCATCAAATAGCACAGAGCAAACAAATTTTTGATGAGTTAAGTGTAAATGAGTCAGAGGCAGAGAGATTAAATTTTCCCTCAAATACACATGGGTTAAAAAAATTATAGTCTCTAGAGAGCCTGGCTCCTCGAGGACTGAGTTTCTGCCAAGTCAGCACATTGGAGAAAGAGTCTGTGACTTTCTGCCAAACTCCAAGCACCACTGGCTTCGCTTCCTTGCCTTAGCTTCTTGCTAAACCTGGGAGGAGTCCGTCTTCTTAAATCCTCACTGTCTGTCAGAACTGAGAGCCCATTTCTGTGCAAATGATTCATTGTTATAATTTGTGCCACCTCCTCACAGACTCAGGGACTTTTCATTTTTTTTACATCAATTCCTATGTAGTATTTCAACAAGTCTTTTTTCCCCTCCCCTGTCTTCCTCCTGCCCTTCCATCATCTCTGCCAACGGAGTCCAAACAGGAATCCTCGACCGGGCTTTCTTTGTCTAGACCTGAATCTCACTCTGCTGCTGGCAGGATATTTCTGACAGGTGCAGAGTAGGCAAGAGGAATGATAGCATCGTGCAAAATGCAAGCCGATATAGTAGTGTGCATCACCATTTCTCTTGTTACTGTTCCTTTGGGTTACAGTGAAGTCACCTTTGGGGACAACTTGTGTTCTTTACTTAAACAAAGAAGTTGTGGTGGATAGCAGTAATCCTCCAATTCTGCTTTTAAGAGCACAAAATGAGAAAAGGATTGAATGATTTCGAATATCATAGGTACTTGCCATTCCAGGATTTGGAGTTAAAATGTGTCCCCCACTGTGGGTGGCTATAAAAAAATGAGTGCAGGAGGACCACTGAGGGGTCCCTGCATATCGGTGGCAGAGGGCCAATTTGCTCAATTGCAGGCGATTCTGCTTCTGAGGTGGTTGAAATAAACAACCCCGAGCCAGGAAAATAAATCTCTTCTCTTTGCATTTTAATCCCAATAAATATGGTTTCCAAAATTGAGCCACTGGCACTTGCCAATTCCTCTGCGTTTGGAGTGGAGTTTAATGAGCGCCCAGAGTGACGTTGTCTCCCCTGAGCCTTTTGCAGAGTGTCCAGATGATGCCTCAGGAGACCTCCACTTGTAGAACTTGTGGCATCTGCACCTGCAACACTCCAGAGGGCTGGTCCACTAACACACTTTTCATTCCACGGCTCCTGGACGCTGGTTGGATCTGAGTGGAGAACAAATTCCAGGCAACATGCATGTCACTTGTCAAATGTTCTGCTGGGTTTGTGGCATATGTCGGCATAGGATCGTGCCCATTTAACAGCCTGCTTTCAGCTCATGAGAGCACTGCGAAGTGCAGCCCGCTCTGACACTGAGCTGTACACGTGGAAGCCATGGTAAAGTTGAACAGCAGATGGAAAACTCCACCAAACCTTTTATTGGCCATATGTCACTGTTGAGTGTTGGCCAACAAACAAAAATTTCAGCTAATATATAATGATTTAAACAGCAAAAAGAGCAGCTGCACTTTGATTTTTGATGCCTTTCCTCCCAGCTTTCCCAGTGCCCTGGAGTTTCCAGAGCTGCTTTCTTTAACCCTACACTCGCTCTGAATTTTCACCAGGTGGCACCATTTTCAGAATTACCCTGCTGGTTGCATCCTGCTCCGTCTGACAATCTCTCTGTTCTTTCTTCCTTCAGGGCTAAGTTTTCTAACTTCCTTGTGGATATACTTATTTTTTTAATTTGATAAGAAAATGCTACAAAGCACAACACTTGAATACTTTTATACTTTTGCTAGGTTAGCTGTTTCTCTTCTGTTTTTCAAATCCCTCTTGGGTAAGGGCCCCTTGCATTCTTTTTGGGGTGTCTGGGTTGGCCTTCTGCTTAGCCTGCAGAGCTAGTCCTGGGAGTAGAACTGAGGGAGGGGAGCTCATTCTGATTTATGAGGACATGACCGGGGATGGAGCTCCTCTGGAAAAATTCAGCTCTTTTACTGTCAGAATCATCTAGAAGGAAATGATTGATGACAGGAATAAGTAAAGCAGGCCACCCCTTGGCTCGTGAGTCCCTTTTGGCTCTTCAATCCCACACACTGAAAGTGCCAAGTCTCCCCTCCCAGCAGCCATGGACATGATAACTGGCTTAGTGCTCGAAGCCTCATGGAAGAACGGGCTTCTTGTTATAAACTGAGGGTTATACCGTTGTTTCTGGGGTCACTGTGCTGGAAACCACCAGGAAAGGAGTGGGAGAACAATATGAATTTAAACTTGCACGCTTGCCAACCACTAACCCAATGACTCAATTTAGGGATATATGATTGCTGAAGTTATGCCATCGTAAAAGGGCTCTATAGTTGTCACTCTAACAAACTCCAGCTCACGTTTCTGTATATTAATTCCTGCAAAGCTCAGCCACCCTCCCTAATGTTACTCAAAAGATTCCGAACAGCATTGTGAATAAAAATTATAGCGGAGTACATCAAACCCAATGATTTCTATAACATCTGGAGCAAAGCACATTAAATGGGGAGTAAAATACACATTCATCACGGGTGTTTGAGTTTGTTTTCTTTTTTTGGAAGGAGAGGAAGTAAGACATAATTTTCCTGTAGGGATTTTTAGTTATCTGTTCCTGTACTAAACTGGACACCCCACAGAAGAATTATGGTTTCTGTATTTATTGGTAGATTCTCTTTGTAGGTCTGATGAAGGTTTTGTCCTATAGCAACTTTACTTTGGGGAATTTTTCCAGAGATAGAACTGCTGTGTGAAGCAACATGTGCACACAGTTAACCGTTTTAGCATTGTTTATGAAAACAGGAGGTTGGAAACAACCCAAATGTTCATCAATGGAGAACAGAGTAAATCATAATATATCCACACACTGGGATGGGACTGTATAAAAGAAGGAAGATGTTTTCTATATACAGAGATGGAAAAAGCTCCAGGAAATTTGTTAGTAAAAGTCATGTATAGAACCCAGTGTGCAGAGTACTATATTTTAATCCATGTGTATACACAAAGGGAAGGATACATGAGAAAGTAGGCTGATGGGAGAGCAAGAACAGAGACCACGGGAGGGAATAAGCCACTCACTTCTTTTTTTAATTGCATATATTTGACATATAACACTGTATAGATTTAAGGTGTACCATGTGTTACTTTGATACAGTTTTATATTGTAATATGATTGCCATTGTATTGATATATATCACATTACATAATTATAGTACAATATTATCTGTATTCATTTTGCTGTGCATTATATCACTATGGCTTATTTACTATTGTTTGCAAGTTTGTAACCTCAAATCACATCAGTTTACCCTCCCACCCACGATCCCATGGTAATACCATTTTATTCTATTTTTTGTACAAGTTTGATTTTTTTCATATTCCACACAACGATGTCATGTGGTGTTTGTCTTTCTCTGTCTGTCTTCTCTCATTTAGCATAATGTGCTCAATGTCCATCCATGTTGATGCAAATGGCAGAATATCCTCCTTTCTTATGGTTGAATAACATTCCATTATATATGTATATATACACATATCAAATTTTTTCAATCATTCATCCACTGGCATTTGGGTTGTTTCCATATCTTGGCTATTGTGAATAATGCTTCAGGAAACATGGGAGCCCACATATCTGTTTGAAATACAGTTTTCATTTCCTCTGGGTATGTACCTAGTGGCCATTCATCTTTCAGTCTCTTGGAATCTGGCTTTTGTACCCACTGTTGTGGAAGACATTTTCTGTACCAGCTCACCTATAATGTCCTAATTAATTGCTAAACTCTCAATTTCCTTGATGTCATTGCTTATTGTTGACCATATACTTCTCCAGAATGAAGTATTTCTAGTGTAGTACAATCACGAGTTCTGCTGCTTGCTTGGGAATGCTGCTTAACCTTTATGAACTCCAGCAGATAGAGAGAGGGAAGAAGGAGGAAGCTAGTATTTCTCAGTGCCTGCAATCTTTGCAGAAGTATCTCTTTTATTTTATTTTATTTTTAAAAGCTTATTTATTTATTTTGAGAGAGACAGAATGGGGGGGAGGGGCAGAGAGAGAGAGAGAGAGAGGCAGATAGAGAATCCCAAGCAGGCTTCGCAGTTGCCAGTGCGCAGTCTCAGGGCTGGAACTCACAGACCATGAGATCATGACCTGAGCCCCAACCAAGAGTCGAACACTTACCTGACTGAGCCACCCAGGTGCCCCAGAAGTCTCTCTTTTAATCATCACAATGGCACAATGAAATAGGTACTGTTATTATCTCCATTTTACAGAAGAGGAAATCGAGGCTTGGAAAGCTTAATTAACTTGCCTCAAGCCATATAACAGAGTCAAGATTTGGACCTCAGATGACCAGTCTCTAAAACAGGTGGAGAATGCTTGGTGTATGACAAATACAGCAGTGTTTTCGTTCACCTTTGTTTCTTCTCTTCTCCCTGATTCTTTCCTGGACTATTTCTTCCACTACTCTGGCTGCTCATTTCCTGACTCTTTGTTGGCTTTTCTTCCTTCTCCTCACACAAGATGGTCTCCAAGGTCCTGCCCTTGTCCTCCTACTTCTAGAAACCCCCTTCCCCAGAAGAGATTTGATCTTCACCCTATAGGTTTACTTTCCAAGTCTGTGTCCGTATCTTCAGACATTTATTCCCACTTGCTTGATGAACATCTTCACCCAGATATCTTGTTGGAACCTGAGTGCCAGTATTTCCTGAACCAAATATATCATCTTTTTGCTTACACTCTTGTTCTTCTCCTTGTTTTCTTTTTCTGATTAACACTAGCTCCCAAACTCCTTGTTCTTTAAGCTCAAAACCTTAGGGAAGACTTTGATTCTTTTTTTCTCTCCCTTGCTTCTAGCTTCCAACAAGTAAAAAAATTTGCCGTTTTGAGTTTGACTGACTTCATAGAGCTCTGTTATGCATTATGTCTTGCCTTGGGAGTTCTCTCTTCACTGACCACCTCACCTCCAGCTTCATTCCTCTTCTGACTTTCTAGTATTTGACAAATCATCTTCCTAGAGAGTGGCACTCCTAAAATCTATGTGAGGAAAACTTTCAAATGCTAACGAGGGACACACACAGAGAAAGTTTTCATAAATGGAAAGGCCAAGAGCACAAATTATTACAAAGCTGCCAATTCTTCCCAAGTTAATTTATTAATTTAATGAGACCTCAATAAAAATAATCACAGGGCTTTTTATTTTCCTGTAACCAGATAAGCTGATCTGAGAGTTTTTATGGAAAAATAAGTATGATAACATATTGCAGGAAAGTTATGAAAAGAAGAAATCAAAGCGGGAATGAACCTAAAAGATATAAAAGTTATTAAAAAGTGACCATAGGGGCGTCTGGGTGGCTCAGTCGGTTGAGCGTCGGCTTCGGCTCATGTCATGATCTCATGGTTCGTGGGTTCAAGCCCTGCGTTGGACTCTGTGCTGACAGCTAGCTCAGAGCCTGGAGCCTGCTTCAGATTCTGTGTCTCCCTCTCTCTCTGACCCTTTTTGCTCATGCTCTGTCTCTCTTTCTCAAAAATAAATAAAAAACATTAAAAATTTTTTTAAAAAGTGACCATAATTAATATAGCTTAACTGTACATAATAAATGAGAACAAAGATAAAATAGATTCAGAAATTGATCCCAGTACTTTCATGAAAACTTAGTATTTGATAAAGGCTGCATATCTAAATTAGTGGGGAAAAATTTACAATTCAATAAATGGTGTTGAGACAATTGGGCAGCCATCTGGAAATTAATAAAGTTGTATTCTCCTAACTCCTTTAACCAAAAATAAGTGCCAGATGGACTATCAACATGAAAATTTAACTATCAAAGTTCTAGGAAAAATGGAAAACATTTTTCTAATGATCTAGGAGTGGAAAAGAACTTCTGAAGCATGATAAAATTCAAGAGACATAAAAGAAAAGTCTGATAAAATTGGCTCGAAAAATCAAAGATTTCTGCATGGTAGGAAACAGAAATAAAGCTAAAAGACCAGTCAAAATTGGGGAAAAACATTTATAACAACCATGTTAGACAAAAGGCTAAATTTGTTAAAATATAAAGGACTTTTACAAATCAATAAGGAAAAGATCAACACTCTACTAGAAAAATTGGTAAAGGACATGAATAAATAACTCACAAAAAGACATATAACTGGTACTAAAATACTTGAAAAGATGCCTAGGTTCTTACACAATAAGCAAATGTACACTAAAACTGCAATTTTCACCTAATATCCAAAGTTTCTTAAAATGCATTTTTGACAACTTGTTTTTGACAAGGGTATAGAAAAACGACATCTGCACATTTTTAAGGTATGTAAATTGATACAACCTCTAAAGAGAGCAATTTCAGAATATTTATCAACATTTAAAATGTGCTTACCCTTCCATACATCAATTCCATGTTTAAAAATGTCTCCTACAATTATATTTAAGCTTGTGCCTGAAGGATGTCTAAGGATATTCACTGTAGCACTAAGAGCAATAGCATATTTTACCATCTAAAAAAAGAAATGAAATAATAGTAGAGCATGAGGCCCTGCCATGTTTACCCTCTACTCAGATCCCCTTGATTGTTTCCCATTGGGTGTTGAAGGTTTTGTGATCTGGTCCCAGCCTGCCTTTTCTGTCTTGCACCTTGCCTCTTTCTATGCTTCTTCTATTCAACCAAATGGCCATATTGCAGCCCTGCACGCTCCTATCTCCATGTATCTCTTGGTGCTGATCCCGTTGCTAACACGCAGTCTTCCCCACCACTCCCCTCTTCATCAGGTGAGTCCTAGCTCTCCTTTATAACCTGACGTGCACGCTACCTTTTCTGATGACATCCTTGAGCCCTTGAAAATCCCCCATCCTTACTTGAAAATCTCTACCTGCTATCACTTTTGCCACAGCATTCTGAGGTTGTCTCTGGAATGACAGTGATATTTTGATGTCTTTTTGATGCAGCTGTTTTCACCTGGGGATGCTTTGATACAACCTACAGAAGACACTATTAACTTACATTTTCTCCAAGGATGAAAACATCTTCATTGTTTTTGATTATGTAAGTAATACACACATACATAAAACAGTGGAAAATCTCAGGACTTACTCCTCTGTTTGTGTGTGTGTGTGTGTGTGTGTGTGTGAGTGATAGAAAGGAAAGATAAATTTCCTGAAGCAGATTCTTAGGTCAAAGATACATATGTATTTAAAATTTGACATATGTTGCCAAACTGATCTTCAAAAAAATTTATATTTCATTCAACAATAGCTATGGAGATCCGAGTGTGTGCCAAGTACCATGTGCTAGGTATTTAGGATACAATGATGTGTAATGACAGATGTAATCCCTACCCAGACTTGTGGAGTTTGGAGTAAGTGTTACTAAGGAAAGACGTATAGTCCTGTTAGAAAGGATGGTAGGGAGGATTTGGCAGAGTTGGGGCATTCAGGGAAGGCTTTCTGGAGGAAGAGACATTTCAGATAAGGCCTAAAGCTTGAATGGTAGTTAATGAGACTAGTGGGACCGTGAGAGCTCTTCAACCACAGCCTGTGCAAACGTGGCTGCAGGGGATTTGCAGAACATTTGCGTGGCTGGTGTGGAAAGTGAAGGAGGGCCCAGTGGAAGGTGAGGCTGGAGATATGGGTAGGGAGAGGCCACAGATGCATTTGTACATTTTGCCAAGGATCTTATTGTTATTCCAACAGCAAGGGGAGATATAAACAAGGTTTAGAGATCTTATTTGTATTTTAAAAAGATAACTTTGGCTGAGTAGAGGATTGATCAACAGGCAAGAATAAACACGGTTGACAAGTTAGGAGGTTATTGTAGTCATCCAAGTGATGGATGCCACTCACTTAAACTTGTGTGAATTATGGATCACTAATAAGGTGATCAAAGCAGAGATACAGAAAAGTGGATGATTTTATAATTTGACCAATTAATACCAGAATCACAGTGGATGTCACCAATCTGTCTTTGCCAATCCAATGTGTGTGTAATATACACCACATATAATATAGATTGTACGAATAACTTAAATAATTTTCCTTTGATTACTAGTGAGATTGAACATTTTCTTTGTATTTCATTGGTTATATTCACTTTTATTTATTTCTTCTTTTGAATTATCTGTACCTATCCTTCGTTCATTTTCTTATTGGGGTACATCTGCTCCTTCTGTTGAAGGATCCAGTCCAGAATTCCACATTGTATTGAGTTTTCATATATCCAGTGTCTTCTCTGGCCAGTGAAAGTTTCTGAGATGCATATAATTTTATTAATGATTTAAAGAAACCATTGTTATATTAATGCAGGGCAGAGCTTTGTAAGAATCCAAGTATAAAATCAAGGTAAACTTAAACCAATTTTAAAAAATGACAATGTGTGATACATTTTCCAAATATTTATTCAGGTTTATTGAAAACTAGATTTAAGTTTGTGTGTGTGTGTGTGTGTGTGTGTGTGTATGCTTATGTGTGCTGTTATTGTCAAATCACCATCTTTTCTTTTATTATTTATGGCTTTGGCATAGTGCTTAGAAGTCTCTCCATTCCAGTGGATAAGACTATGTGAGTTGTCTCATCTTACTTTTACAGCCACACATTTTCAGGTTATATCAAGTAAGATGAAAAACAGACATCTTCACCCTTCCTTATTCTCTTCATCCTTGACTTCACCAGATGGGATGATAAAAATCAGTACTGAAGTGATGTTATGATATAAGCAATGTCAAAATAACAGAATGCTCTGCTCTGCATTGCTTTGACTTTGCACCTAACTTGGGTGTTGACCAAAGCCTGCCCATATCCATAGTATTCCTTAACTGTTAAATCAGTCCCACCAGATCATGGATTCCTCAAGGGCAGGAATCACATTCATCTCCTTTTGCATAATACCATGTAGCTGGGTCCTCGTTAGAAGTCTCTGCCAACATAGCATTTCAATGCATATATTCCCATGGAAAAAATTCAAACTCTGAACATTGAAAAAAAGTTAGATTTTCTCAAAAGTTTTGTGAGGTATTTATTGGAAGTGAGACTCCATCATTAGCCACACAACATGGCAATCAAATGTCTATATCGGGCAGCACATTTGTCCACTTTCTTTCCTCCCTCCTTCTACAGACACTCTCTAGTCAGAGTAAAAACATCTAGTCAGCAAAATAAAACCTGCCATGTTAGCCTAATGAGGGTCACATGTTTCATTTTTTCCCCCCAAACTTCCTTGAGGGTTTCAGTTCATCTTATCAAGACTGTTTCCCTTGGTGTGTTTATCAGAAAACTTTGTGCATGACAGTCAGAACATGCTTGTGGAGATCAATAAACTAGGCAGCAATGCTGTTATCTGACGCTAGACTTAAGCAGTGACTTAGTTGGTATCTAGGAGGGAAAAAAGACCTTCCTTTTCTAATTCCTTCTTGTCTCCATTTAATGAAAAAACTAAGGACTTTATTGGAAACCCACCATAGTTTTATGCCCTATCAGATCAAGTTAATTATAATAAGGATCCATCTTAAACTCTCACCAAAGGGCTTAGTTACTAAAGCAGCATTTTCTTAAATGGTCCCTTAGCACATACTAGAGGACAAGCTTATTGCAAAGTGAGCAGATGGTCTGGGTGAACCGAAAATATGGATATCACCTGTCTGTCCTGGGTGGTTAGCCAGATGCAAATCCATTTGGGATAAAGGCTTTGGGCTAGAAGCCAATGGTCCCCAAATGGGAAGTTTTATCTCTTCCCTGAGGAGTCTGAAGAAAGGACTTGAGACAACGTCCACCATTGGACAAAGTAGATGTAAACGTTCTTGGTTCTAAGGAGCAAGGCACGTGCACGCAAGTTAGCAAACCAGATTATAGGGGGTTAGAAAGGTAGCTGCTTGATGCTTTACCAAGGCCTAGATCAAGAGCAGGGCCATGGGACGTTTGAATATCACCTGAGCATCTTGTGATCACCTGAGGTCACAAGATGGGTTCGGGTTCAAGTTACCAGAAGACAGATGCCCTTGCACCTAAATTCTGGCCTAATGGTGAGTTGAGTCATTTTTCTTCTTTTCCTCCTTTCTTTCATTTTCTTTCTTTCTTTTTTAAAGTTTATTTATTTATTTTGAGAGAGACAGAGACAGGCATGCAGGTGAGGGGCAGAGAGAGGGAGAGAGAATCCCAAGCACACTCAAGGTTGTTGGCACACAGATTGATGATGTGGGAGTGGAACTCACAACCCGTGAGATTATAACCTGAGCCAAAACCAGAAGTCTACTTAACCGACTGAGCCACCCAGGCATCTCCCCTCTTTCATTTTCTAATCACGTCATCTTGCTTCCTGGGCCCTTTTCGGTCTTAGTTTATCTGTAACAATTCTGCCGTATGTGAACTTATCTTTTGATGATGTGACATCACTTTCTTTTAGCTTGAGTATCCTCATCTGAAAACAATAGAAGGAAAATGAAAGATAATATAGAAAGAGAGACCAGCCCAGTCTGGGCACTTGGTAGGTGCTCCTGTGGCCTACTTCCTGTGACCAGCTCTTGTGGCTGATGTCAGCTGTCAAGACTGAGGCTTCCTCATTCGCTTGGCCCACTGGTGAGACTGTGCCTCGAACAGAGTAGCAGAGATGGCAGGAGCCTCATTCTTTCTGGATTCCTTGCCACATCAAAGCTCTCAGCGGTGAGATCTCTTGCCTATCCTGAAAGCCTGTAGGATGACCCCCTGGTATCTCTTCATATGCCACAGCCCACAAGCTGCAGTTTCTGCTGACCTCTCTGCAGGGCAAGACAATGGGCTGGCGACAGCTGCGGGAACCACGGGAAAGAGCCAGGAGAATCCAAGCTGTTACTGAGTTAATGACACCGTGGCGTTGGGTGGCTATCTTGAGGACTATCAAAAAGAAAGAAAGAAGGAAAAATAAGAAAAAAAATCCCAGACCTCAAAACAAAGACAGATGTTTCGAGTTAGACAAAAGTATAAAGAATAGTTTAGAGATTTGTTTTCCTAACAGCAAAATAGAGACTTAATTGTTTTAAAATAAATCAAAATACATTTTATATTTATATCAAAATTAATCCAGAAAGGAAGATTAATGAATATAAAATCCTATTTTCCCTTTTTTCTTTTTTCTTTTCTTCCTCCAGTACAATAAACCTCCCTCATTTTTTTAGTTTTTTAAAAAATATAATTTATTGTCAAATTAGTTTCCATACAACACCCAGTGTCCATCCCAACAAGTGCTCTCCTCAATGTCCATCACCCACTTCTTCCTCTCTCCCAACCCCCATCAACCCTCAGTTTGTTCTCAGTCTTTTTTTTAATAGTTTATTGTCAAATTGATTTCCATACAACACCCAGTGCTCTTCCCCACAAGTGCCTTCCTCCATCACCACCACCTCTTTCCCCTCCTCCCCCTTCCCCTTCAACCCTCAGTTCATTTTCAGCATTTAATAGTCTCTCAAGTTTTGCGTCCCTCTCTCTCCCCAACTCTCTTTCCCTCTTCCCCTCCCCCTGGTCCTCCATTAGGTTTCTCCTGTTCTCCTGTTAGACCTATGAGTGCAAACAAAAAATATGGAAAACTTCATGAATTTGCGTGTCATCCTTGCACAGGGGCCATGCTAATCTTCTCTGTATTGTTCCAATTTTAGTATGTGTGCTGCCGAAGCGAGCATTGTTCTCAGTCTTTAACAATCTCTTGTGATTTGTTTCCCTGCCTCTCTGTAATGTTTTTCTCCCCTTCACTTCCCCCATGGTCTTCTGTTAAGTTTCCCAAGATCCACATATGAGTGAAAACATATGGTATCTGTCTTTCTCTGCCTGACTTATTTCGCTTAGCATAATACCCTCGAGTTCCATCCACGCTGCAACAAATGGCCAGATTTCATTCTTTCTCATTGTCAAGTAGTATTCCATTGTATATAGAAACCACATCTTTACACATTCATCAGTTGATAGACATTTAGGTTCTTCCCATAATTTGGCTATTGTTGAAAGTGCTGGTATAAACATTGGAGTACATGTGCCCTTATGCATCAGCACTCCTGTATCCCTTGGGTAAATTCCTAGCAGTACTATTGTTGGGTCACAAGGTAGTTCTATTGTTGATTTTTTGAGGAACCTCCACACTGTTGTCCAGAGCGGCTGCACCAGTTTGGCTTCCCACCAACAGTGCAAGACGGTTCCCATTTCTCCACGTCCTCGACAGCATCTATAGTATCCTGATTTGTTCATTTTAGCTACTCTGATCTGCATGAGGTGGTATCTCAGTGTGGTTTTGATTTGTACTTCCCTGATGATGAGTGATGTTGAGCATCTTTTTAATGTGTCTTTTGGCCATCTGGATGTATTTTTTGGAAAAGTGTGTATTCATGTCTTTTTGTTCATTTCTTCCCTGGATTATTTTTCAGGTGTGGAGTTTGGTGAGTTCCTTATAGATCTTGAATACTAGCCCTTTACTGGATTTGTCATTTGCAACTATCTTTTCCCATTCCGTCAGTTGCCTATTAATTTTGTTGATTGTTTCCTTTGCAGTGCAGAAGCTTTTTGTCGATGAGGTAGCAAAAATTTATTTTTGCTTTTGATTTCCTTGCCTTTGGAGATGTGTTGAATAAGAAATTGCTGTGGCTGAGGTCAAAGAGGTTGTTTCTTGCTTTCTACTCTAGGGTTTTGATGGTTTACTGTCTCACATTCAAGTCCTTCATCCATTTTGAGTCTATTTTTGTGTATAGTGTAAGAAAGTGTTAAAGTATAGGTATCAACTCTGTTTTAAATATCTGGTAGAATTCCCCTGGGAAGCCATCTGGCCTAAAACTATTATTTGTTGGGAGATTTTTGATAAGTGATTCGATTTCTTCACTAGTTATGGGTCTGTTCAAATTTTCTATTTCTTCCTGTTTGAGTTTTGGTAGTGTGTGGGTGTTTGGGAATTTGTCCATATATTCCAGGTGGTCCAGTTTGTTGGCATGTAATTTTTCATAGTACTCCTTGATAATTGCTTGTATTTTTGAGCGATTGGTTGTAATAAATCCATTTTAATTCGTGATTTTATCTATTTGGGTCCTCTCTTTTTTCTTTTTGAGAAGCCTGACTAAAGGTTTATCAATTTTGTTTATTTTTTTCACAAAACCAACTCTTGGTTTCATTGATCTCTTCTACTGTTGTTGTTGTTTTTTTATTCTATATTGTTTATTTTTGCCCTGATCTTTATTATTTCTTTTCTTCTGCTGGGTTTGGGGTGTCTTTGCTCTTCTGCTTCTCTTTCCTTCAGGTGTGCTATTAGATTTTTGTATTTGTAAATTTTTCTTGTTTCTTAAGATAGGTCTGGATTGCAATGTCTTTTCCTCTTAGGACTGCCTTTGCTGCATCGCAAAGGGCTTGGATTGTTGTATTTTCATTTGTTTTTATATATTTTTTTAACTTCTTCTCTAATTGTCTGGCTGACCCATTCATGGATGGGTTAAAGAATGGATGTTCCTTAACATCCATTCTTTTGGAGGTTTTCCAGACCTTTTCCTGTGGTTGATTTTAAGTTTCATAGCATTATGATCTGAAAGTGTGCATGGTATGATCTCAATTCTTTTATATTTATGGAGGGCTGCTTTGTGACCCAGTATGTGATCTATCTTAGAGAACACACCACTTTCTTGAGAAGAAAGTGTATTCCATTGCTTCGGGATGTAGAGTTCTAAATGTATCTGTCAAGTCCATCTGGTCCAATGTGCTGTTCAGGTCCATTGTTTCTTTAGTGACTTTCTATCTAGTTGATCTAGATAGAAAGTGGAGTAGTCAAGTCCCCTGCCATTAGCACATTCTTATCAATAAGATTGCTTATATTTGTGATTAATTGTTTTATGTATTTGGGTGCTTCCAAATTTAGTGTGTAGACATTTATAGTTGTTAGCTCTTCCTGATGGATAGACCCTGTAATTATTATAAATGTCCTTCTTCATCTCTTGTTACAGCCTTTACTTTAACATCTAGTTTGTCTGATATAAGAATGGCTACTCCAACTTTTTCTTGACTCCCAGTAGCATGATAGATAGTTCCCCATCCCCTCACTTTACATCTGAAGGTGTCCTTGGGTCTAAAATGAGTCTATTGTAGACAGAAAATAGATAGGTCTTGTTTTTTAATCCATTCTGATACCATATGTCTTTTGATAAGAACATTTATTTAGTCCATTTACATTCAGTGTCATTATTGAAAAATATGGGTTTAGAGTCATTGTGTTATCTGTAGGTTTCATGCTTGTAGTGATTTCTCTGGTACTTTGTGTTCCTTGCAACATTTCTTCCATAGAATCCCCCTTAGGATCTCTTGTGGGGCTGGTTTAGTGGTGATGAATCCCTTCAGTTTTTGTTTGTTTGGGAAAACCTTTATCTCTCCTTCTATTCTGAATGACAGGCATGCTGGATAAAGGATTATTGGCTGCATATTTTCCCTGTTCATCACATTGAATATTTCTCGCCATTCCTTCTGGCCTGCCAAGTTTCAGTACATAGGTCTGGTACTACCCTGATGTGTCTACCTTTGTATGTTAAGCCTCGTTTATCTTTAGCTGCTTTCGGAATTCTCTCCTTGTCCTTGTATTTTGCCAATTTCACTATGATATGTCATGCAGAAAATCGATTCAAGTTACCTCTGAGGGGACTTATCTGTGCCTCTTGGATTTCAATGTCTGTTTCCTTCCCCAGATTGGGGAAGTTCTTCGCTATAATTTGTTCAAGTACCCCTTTAATCCCTTTCTCTCTCTTCTTCTGGAATTCCTATGATATGGATATTGTTCTGTTTGATTGCATTGCTCAGTTCCCAAATTCTCCTTTCATGTTTCTGGATCACTTTATCTCTCTTTTTCTCCGCTTCCTCTTTTTCCATAATTTTATCTTCTAATTCACCTATTCTCCCCTCTGCCTCTTCAGTCTGCACTGTGGCCACCTCCATTTTATTTTGCACCTCATTTATAGCATTTTTTAATTCATCATGACTATTTTTTTAAGAACCTTGATCCCTGCAATGATGGAGTCTCTGCTGTCTTCTATGCTTTTTTCAAGCCCAGTTATTAATTTTATGACTTTTATTCTACATTCTTGTTCAGTTATGTTGCTTATATCTGTTTTGATCAATTCTTTAGCTGTCACTTCTTCCTGGAATTTCTTTGGAGGAGAATTCTTTTGTTTTGTCTTTTTGGCTAGTTTTCTGTCCCTTGTAAGTTTTAAAAGCTTGTTATGTGCTTTGCACCTGTGAGTACTGCTAGGTTAAAGGGGGCTCATATAGTGTCCAGGGCCTGGCCATTCAGGAGGTGTTTTGTGGGGAGTGTTAGTTGCTCTCTGTTGTTGTGACTTTGGTTACTTTATTTCCCTATTCATAGTGGTCTTTTGGATCCTCCACCAGGTGTGCTTTGGTTTGTTCCTTGAAGTAGCCCTGGAAAGGAAAACAAACAAACAAACAAACAAACAAACAGGAAACAAAAACACACAAATGCACAAATAAAACAAAAAAGCAAACAGATATAAACAAAGAAACCCCAAAACTAAAAGACAAACTAAAGGCATGAAACCAGAAACCCCAGCTACAAGTAAAGACCAGGGTGGAGGCAGCGCTGACAGAAGAGCATATACAAAAAGAGAAATGACAGCGGTGGGGAGAAAGAGAAAATGAACATTGACCAGAGAGACTAAAAGACTTAATCCAGAGAGACAGAAAGGAGAATAAGGAAGGAGGTGAGGAAGAAGAAATGAAAATAATGTTACCCAGAAAAACTATATGGCCTGATTATTCCAGAGAGAAAGAAAGTAAAGAAGGAAGTGTAGAATATGCATCAAGAGGATGCATTAAATCTGTTTAAGCAAACCAATAAGCAAAGTAACCAGCCTAGAGGAGGAAAGAGATAAGAAGGAGAAAGGGGAGAATATATCTGAATAACGAGAATTGACCTAGAGTTACCTCAGGCAATGCCGCAGTGCTGTTCTGGAGGAGGGGGCATCTGGTTTGCAGCATCTATCCAGGTCCAGTAGAGAAGCGGCTGTCCAGCACGGAGGGGCGTGGTTTGATGTAGGCGGGTCCCGCCTCCACTGTGGGTCCCGCGGACCAATCCCTGAGGCCCTGCCTTGGTGGTTGTGGGGAGAAAAATGGCCACCCCCAGTCCCTTCTTCACAAACCAGGTGTCCCAATCACTCCTTTGGATCCGTCCTCACGGTGCCGTGGGTGCAGACAAGGCGTCTGTCTTACTCTACCGTCTCTTATGTCCCACACTTAGCTGCGTTTTAAACTCCCTGCTCCACGCGTGATAATGATGCCACCGGAAATGTAATCCCATGGCTGTGCTGCAGCACTTCCGAGGAGCGGACCGGATTCTCCTGCTGCCAACAGCGCCGCGGCCGTACCACCAAACACGGAGGTGACTCTCCTCTTCCCCAGGTATGTGAACCCGGCAGCTGCCCCAGTGAGAAGAAAGCCCTGCAGTTAGAGATGGGATGACGGGATCCCTCTCCCTCCCGGTCAGAGGTTTTTCTCTTGTCCAGATACAGACCTACGCTTCCTGGCCACTCTTTCTCTTCCCTTTGTCTCTCCCAGAAGGAGATCCCTGTCACCCGTTTTATCTTCCCCAGTTTGCAATCACGCACCTATGAGGCCGTCTGGTTTTCCCGTTTTCTTCCTTATAGCCTCCGTCTCCTTTCCTCCAAGAATCTTGCGGTTCAGAGTTTTTTACCTTCAGCCCTTCTTTGTTTGAGAGATGTGGGGAATATTGATCCCCCCACTTCTCCGCCATATTGGCCCCTCTCAACCTCCTTCTTCTTCAGGATTTCACACAGCTCAGGCTCAGGCTGAGGTCAGCTGGAGCCAGCACTACCGGGGAAGTAACCCATGAATAGGAATCTTGGAAATGCCATCCCTTATCTCGTGCTGCTCTGTGACTTGAATTTGACTGAGGCAGAAACCTCCCTGAATTTACTTGTGAGTGTAGTGTGCTGATGATGTCAGGGAAGAGCAGTGATCGCCAGCATTTGTGGAATAGTGCAAGGATCCCACACCTAGGACTCAGGAGATATAGGCTATAGTTTTGAGTTGGCTCCAAATTGATGTGTGACTTTGAGAGTGTAACTCAACCTCCTAGGGATTCCCCTTCCTGTGGTCTCTTCCTTATCTCATAGTCAACGTATATGTCTTCAGCAGAGCATCTGTTTAGTTAGGGAGCTTAAGGAGTCCACTCTGGGGGCAAATCAGGGTTGAAATCCAGCTTTGCTCCCCTTGCCAAGATTCCGTCTTCCCAGGGGGAAAACTTGCTGACACCCTGATAATGAGCCTGGACAAAGGCTCTACCTAATGTTGGGCAGAGATGAAGAAAAGGGGAGACATTTTTGAGATCCTGGGACCTAAAAGCCCAGAGGTGTGCCAGTGTTTGCAGGATGGTCAAGAGTGACCAAAGGCAAGTCTGCAGGAGATAATCTGGAGTAGTTTAAAAGATGGAGAAGGAGACTGAGGGTCAGGAGGGAGAGGAACCTGGGGATAAGTCTGCGGGAAGCAGGGGGAGGGGCCCTTCTCCAAATGTCAGGGTGACTTGGAGTGCAGCCTAGCCTCGAGTGGATGATAAGATGCAGAGAAACCAGACAGGGAGGAGGGTGCATGCATACTGGCCTACACCATTATGACAGATGCTATGTTTTTCTAGAGTGTTGAGGAGGGCTGTGTGTGTGTGTTGCGGGGGGGGGGGGGGGGGGGGGGCACAGCCTGGGAGAGGGTGGGGATGAGAAAAGAACATGAGATGAAACAGATTCTAAGCCTTTGGTTTTAGGTAATGCATGGCTGTGATTTATCTACTTTTATATAGTTGAATAGAGTTTGTCCCTTAGAGAGTCTACACTCTTATAGTAGAGTGGATTACTTTGTGCCTAACAGCCTGACTGAATGGCCTCAGGTTGTGTTTCAAGGTTCTGAGATGGCGAGATGTTGAAGAGAAGTGACAAGGAAAATGGAAGCACCACGGTGGTATTAAAATGAGGCAGTCCTTCTATTTGGAAGACCCTAGACCTGGTCAGTCTTAGAAGGTGACATGGATTATGATCTGGACATATGAATAAGCTGATGACAGTGACTGCAGGGCTGGGTTAACCATAGGCTCCCTTGGGGCATCTTCAGAAGCAGGCAAAGACAGGTTCCTGGATGTCCAAAAAGAACTGTTCTCTAAAATACATTCAGACCTGTAGGATCTGGGAACAGCAGGAGAGACTCCATTTGAAAATTTAGGGGGAGGGAATCGGCACCCAAGTGTGAAAGTGTATGGAGAGGGTGTTTGTGAGCTGGGGTTGAGACTGGAAAGAGTGTGATCTGTGATCAACCAGAAGGTGTGGTTTCCTAGATGGGATGGCAGAAGCAGCCAGCACAAGTACGGTCCCAGTACAAACTGACATTCGTGCCAGGCTGGGCTGAGCCCGGTGTGGGAGTTGGTGAAACCTGTATTATGGCTGTCACTCTCTAGAGCTCACATCCTGGACTCTCCCAAAATGTGCTAAAGAGGTTTGTGTGTGAGCAGTGTGAGCTGAGGGCCCAAAAAGGAGAGGGGCACTGTTAAAATCTCAAAGAACAAAAAGCTCTGTAGCAATCCTGTTTTACCACCTGGTTTGGAGACTGAGGATAACAAGGGGAGCAGGCGTGAGGAGTTTTGTCATGGAGTGAAAACAACACTGGGTTAGGTGAGTTCGAAGGTGGGTTTCGGACCTTGCTTATGACCAAATGGGCTCTTTGGTCGTTTTTAATTAATGTTTATTTATTTATTTTGAGAGAGAAAGAGAGAGAGAGAGAACTCGCACACAGGGGAGGGGCAGAGAGAGAGGGGGAAAGCAAGAATACCAAGCAGTCTTCTTACTGTCTTTGTGGATCCTGACATGGGGCTTGAACTCATGAACTGTGAGATCATGACCTGAGCCGAAGTCAAGAGTCAGATGCTTAACTGACTGAGCCACCCACGTGCCCCCCAAATGGGTCCCTTGGTCTAGGAAGTTCTCTTTAGCCCTCTGAGACTGAGACAGTCCTCATGCCCCGTTGCTGAGTACCCTCAGCTCAGTCTTCAGAACTGCCAGAGGATTGTCCACGTTAGCATCACCGCAGCAGAGGTACCCATCACCCTACATGGAAAGCCGGTGTCTAGACAACAAGCCTGACACACCAGCCCTGCAGCTTCTGTGTGTGGGGGCCTCATGGGACACACTTCCCTCTGTGATGGCCGCTGCTAGCTGGCCTTCCAGTGCTTGCACATACTATCCAGAATCTTGCCCTCACTTTTTTTCATTTAGCAGATGGGAAGTTCAGAGTTCAGGAAAGGTAGGTGGCCTGCCCAGTGTCATAGAGACGGCAATCAAACCAGACTGAATTTTTCCTGCTCGGCACCTGATTTCTCCCAAATTGAGTCCATCTCCATTTTCACGCCTTGAATCACCCTAATTTCCTCAGACTCCCAAACTGTTATTTCACAAAAGAGAATTCTATTCTTTGTGCCTACCTTTAATACCTTCATGGAAATAATGGTCCCTGGAACACACTCACTTACAAAAAGTCACCCTTGGCAAATATTGTCAAATTAAGATTTGTAGGTCAGGAAGGAAAATCAGATAAAATTATATTCTTCTGTTCCTTTAAATCTACCATAAAACCAAAAATCTTTAATGAACCAGAAAATCCACAAAAACCATTAAGTTAAAAATAAACTTTAAAAATTGACTGGCAATCAACAAGAATAATAGAAAATGTAAAACCTGCAGACTAGAGCATGATTATATTATCGATCTGAAAGACTAAGGCAAAGGGAGGGGACTTAGGGTTACAGGATGATGAATATTTGCTACCTTTTGACTGAAAACTTCCAGGCATAAAGGGTGGTTAGGTTTTAGGACCTCAGGAGGAAGCCACTTACCATGAAGACTTTTCTTCAATGGACTCTACTCCAAAGCAGTTTTAATGGCAACTTCTGATGTCGCCATATGATCAAACACATCAAATTGCTTGCAAACGGTGGGTGGAGTGTTTTACATATGCAAGTGGCCAGAGTTTAGGTTTCAACCTCTCTTTTATCTTCAGGGGCCTGGACACAAGAAATATTTGTGGAAGGAATGAGTCAAACATTCTACAGTTAATACCCTTTTGATATTATTCCTTCTGATTATACTGATAGCCATCTGATATTCCTGATTTTGGGGGTGAGGGATGCTCATACACTATCTATTTGCAATCTAACAACTGCGTTGGGTGGTTCTGTTCCATCCTATTCTGTTTGGAGGGAACCTAAAGAAAAGGAGTCTTTTCACAAAGACCGATGGAGGAGATGACATCGACAATCCTTTCAAGAGCCAACGTTCTAGGACTGTGGATGCATCTGGGTTCTCTTGGTGATACCATTTGATTTACCCTTGTCTTGCTCACTGCCATCTTCCACTGGCCTGGTGGAGCTCTCTCAGGATATTTATTTCTGCTCCTAGAAGCTCAGATATCATTTGACTTCTATGATCCAGTCCTTGGGATTTTCTTTCCCAAACCATAAATACAACAGTGGAAGATGCCCTAAAGTAGTTTTTTTAGGTTTCTCTTTAGGATAGACGCCATTCATTCATTTATTCAACAGATATTATTGGCCATTTATAAGGTGCCAGGCATTTTGGTGTTACTAGCCCTAAACCACATGGACAAATCCTTTTTTTTTCTTAAAATTTTTAATGTTTATTTTGTTTTTGAGAGAGAAGAGAGACAGAGCTGAGCAGGGGAGAGGGAGAAAGAGAGGAAGACAGAATCTGAAGCAGGTTCCAGGCTCCAAGCTGTCAGCACAGAGCCTGACGTGGGGCTTGAACCCATGAATGGTGAGATCATGACCTGAGCCAAAATTGGACACTTAGCTGACTAAACCACCCAGGTGCCCCACAAGTCCTTTTTTTCATAGAACTTGAATATTGATGGCAGGGAGAAGTGCCCAGTGGTGTGGGTTCTGCTGTGACTGGCCTCCACCTTCCCATCCCATCTCTGGGCAGGCTTTGCAGTAGAAAAAAAGAGCATGCCTGATAAGTCTGGGTAAATAACAGAAGTGGCATCAAGTATCTCACAGTTTTAGGCTTATTAATTTTGTGTTTATATAGTTTTTAGGATCTTTAACATTCTGATTAGCCAAGGCTACTAGTGCAAATGGCCACACAAATAGGAGGACGTGCTCCCAGCCATGACTGCCCCCAGCCTGTTACTGCACCACCTTTGTACCTTGGCCCTTTTCCTCCGTGGAAGTTGCATAGCAAAAATTGGTTGATTCTGGTACTTGCTGGGACTATTTGTGTTAAGACTTGGGGTCAGTGTTCTGCTACCTTGTCCTCCAAGAGTGCTCTGGTGTGAATATTTTCTTCTCTCTGTGGAGCCATGTAGTAGAACAGCTAAGATGCACCAGATCTCAGTTGTGTACTTGGGGCTCTCAAGGCCTTCTTCTAGGGTCAGAGTAGAGCAAGGTTTTAAGCTGCCCTGTGAGTTCTGTGATAATGCTTTGCCTCCTAAAGCAGTGAGCTCTGCTCCCCTTTGCCTGGGATTCCTGCAAAGAGCTTGTGGGGAAGGAATGAACCCCAGCAAGGCTCCTTTCCTTCCTGGGCTATAGGTATATATGTGGTGGGACACTATGCGAACTTCCAGATGGCTCTGATGAAAGGAGACAAATCAGTGATGGGTTTCCTTCAGGGGTTCTGTGTGATGGAGTATTTCACCCAAACTCTGGATGACTCCAGCGAAATTGTCAGTTTTATTTTTAGGAGCCGTTAGACAGGTCTGACCTGCTCATCAGAACTAGTTTGGAAAGATGGATCCCTTCTACCCAGATCCCAGGGAGCATGATTCATTTGGCCAAATATTTGGGAATTCTGAGCGATGGTTTCATCAACCAGCAAAATAAATCACAACAGCTCCTCAAAGCCACCTAAAATCCATTGTGGAACATAGTTATAAATACAAAAAATAATCAAAATAAAGAACTGGTGGTTGGTGTTTGGAGACTATGGGGAGAGTGAAATTTTCCCACAAGATTTGTTGTTTCTTTGCTGTTACAAGAATTTCTCTTGCTGGGCTCCGTCTGTTTCATCCTGTTCCGTTGCCTGATGATGTGCTGTTGCCTTTTTGAGAGCCAGAACTCTGCCTTCCTTTCTCCCCTTTTCCCATCCCTCCCTTGAAGCAGGGAGGCAAACAACAAAGACACAAAGGAACGGAGCCAAATACTACAAAACATTAATGGAATATTTGCTCCAGATGAGATTTTTAAAGAGGCACTTTAAATGCAGCAAAGACCTAAGCACTTGCATCAATGTTCCTGTAAGCAGAAAATAAAATCTACAAATAAAGTTTTAGTGGAAGGTGTATCACTTTATTTTATTAGTATTCATATTCCAAATTCATATATGCAATTGTGGAGAACTTCATGAGATAATTTTGCTCTTAGGAAACAGACAACAGCCCCAGACCAGCGTAATAAACATTCAGAATATCATCCACACCAGGCACAGGTGTTTAGCAGTTGCCACCGTGCTGATGTTTAGTGGGCTAGAGCTGCGAGCACCATCATAATTTGTGCTCTGGCTTTGTATCCCACATGCCACTGCAATGCAGTGACCCAATTTGTCCTGCCTCTGCGTTGGAGGGGACAGGGTCTCCAGGATCCTCCCAACAATATACTTGTCATCCACTTTATTATATTTATGGTCAGAATGACAGTCTCCCAGCCTCCCCTAACTGTTCAAGGACAGGTTAACTCTGAAGAAAAGGTGCTTGAGGGTTTCCTGGACTGCTCTGCTGTCTGATCTGGCCTCTGACTCACAGTCATGCACAGGTGAGGTCTTGAAACCTAGATTCTGGCATCTTCCCCCAAGCAGGTGTGAGATGGTGAGATGAGGCACAAACCCTGTCCAGCACCAGGATGATTCTCCTCCTCCTCCTCCTCCTCCTCCTCCTCCCCCTTCTTTTTCTTTCTTGACAAACTGGCCTGGCCTTAGAGAGGATCTATTTATTGGACTATAGGAAATGCTGGTGCTTTGCTACTTATAAAGAATGAATCTCCTCGCAGTTTCATTGAAGCTTCCCAAGGGCATTCCCATTTTGACCTCAAAGCATCTGTAAGTGACTTTCGTCAAGCACTTCTGTTCCCAAGTCTGATGTCGCTCTCCTCACTCCCAAGCCACTCTAACGATAAACCAAGAATCATGAATTCCCAGCAGAGGTACCTCCACTTTTGAATTCCTTATGGTCGTGTTGCAGGGAGGCCAGCTAAAGAGAACATTCAGCTAAAGACAGGGAAGAAAGCTGAGGAATACCAAGGATTTCAGCAGATTGGTTGGGAAGGAATCGAAAGATACCCCAGAGGGGTAAACCTCCCAAATTGAAGCCTACAAATCTGGGGAAATGGACTGACCCAGATAAGTAGGGTTTGGTATAACCTTTAGATTCTGGTTGCTTAATTCCCAGACTATTTGCTGTCAGAGCTGCACAATCAATTGGCCTAAGGAGATAAGGAACCTGTTTAGATTAACATCAGAAAGAAAAAATAGCACATGTTCCGGAGGAAATGTCCGTTTTTCTCACCTAACAGTCACGGAAGGTAGAGCCAAAAGGAGGTGCTGGATGGTTCCATCACATTCCACCTAACTGGACAAAACACTGGACTGTGGCAGTGAGGAGGAGGTGATCTAATGTGAAGGGGGCACTGTGCACCCAGGGGACATTGCAAGAGGAGGGCATAACCCTGCCCTAGTCATAGGCCAGAGGACCGTGTCCAGCCTCAAGGAGCAGAATGAGAGAGTGGTTCAGAGCACAGGCTTTCAAGACAGAATTTCCTGGGTCACATCTGATGCTGCCACTCTATCTTACTCAAGGGCCTTAACCTCCTGATGCCTCCATTTCCTCTTCTGTAAAATGGAACTAATTAAGCTGATATGCTGATAAAACAGGTAACAGAGTTTACAACCATACTTGGAATATAGTTATTACTGTGATTGTCACTATGCTGTATTTGCTATGATAGCCTCCTAACCAGGTACATTCATCCAGATCCTTATGTTTCAATAGCTCTTAGTGGTTTATAGTTCCAGGACCCAAGCCCTGATTTACAGAATCAGAATCTCTGTAGGAGAAACCTAGGAATTTATATTTTAATAAATGTCCCAGGCAAGTCTGGAAAGCTAAAATTCATCATCTGGACTCCAGACCCAATTTGGGATGGATCTTCCATCACTGAGGCCCACTTTGTCTCTCCTCGTCTCCCCTGGTCTTCTTCTGGACCATGCAGTGTGTGTTTTATCCTTGCTTGAGAAAGGCTTTCTCCTCCAAGTACACGTGAAGCTCCCTCCCTGCTGCACTTTGCTACCACCATGGCCCAGAAAGCTCTTTCTTTCCCTTGCGTTGCCGAACAGTTCCCAGCCGTCTGTATGCTGGTGTTGGGCATTGTTCCTTCTTTGAGGCCTTCTCTGCCTACTCTCCACATCTGGCAGAATTTCTTTCCCAGTGGAGCTAGATAGTTGTGTTCTCCCTAGACCTGTCTCCTGGTTCCCCAGCACTTCTCTTTAAGAGGGACTGGATTCCAGTCATGAGAAACTAAGGTGCCATAACCCATGTGTCACCAGCTGGTGTCTCCTAGCCCAGGGATGGTGGGGCATGAATAAGGAGATGATCCAGGCTCTCATGAGTCTGACCCTGCACTTACTCTCATACTTGCTAGTACTGGTCCCACGTCACGAGCCAAACCCTTGGCTCCTTCCACAGCCTGTTTAAGCCCTTTTCCTGCTGTCGGGCCCAGGTCCCCAAAATTGCTCTATGGCCACTTTTTTCTCTCCGCCATCATTGCTCACACAGGATGTGGTTCCCCTCCCCACTGCCTTTGCTCAGGGCTTGAGACAACCCAGTGTAATCACCACCTTGGTCTGGTCTGCCCCAGTGTGGACTGCTGGGCACAGCTCTCCACTCCAGCCGCCATGGCCTTGCTGCCCAGCAGGAGGAATCTGTGAGTTCTGTGAGCCTGTGGTGATGAGGAGGTCAGAGAGGAGGCTTGGGGCCACAGTCCAGCCCTAAGGGGCAGACCTCCCTGGAGACTTGGGAACCAGCCAAGTGGCAGCCAAGGGGCAGACATTCCTGGTGTTTCTGATGCTGCCTTTGCCACACCCTGGGGCTCACCACATGCTTTAGGTCTGTTTTTTGACCTGCTTTGTTAGCAGATCTCGTCTCCTCTGCCCCACTGCTTCTTTCTTTGCCGCAGAGGGGGTGGAAGTGGCAGCAAGGCCAGAGGGAGTGGGAGGGGGAGGGAAGGGATGTACTGTGACTTTAAGTGTATGATATTTATAACCCAGTCATGTTGTAGGGATGCTCCCAAGGCTTGGGGGCCATGGCTGAGGAAGATCCTCTGTCTTCCCATGTGGTCATTCCTCCAAAAGCAAGTAGAGGACAGTGAAAAGGCACAAGTGATGGTGCTATACCCCAGGACTATTTATTAACTCCTTTTTGTATGGATTCTATTCCTTATCCAATAATCAAAGCTTGCTTTTTTGCAAGAAAAGATACATGGCTTGTACTTTAATTTATTCTTTTGTTCATCAAATACTCAGTGGGAGCATTACTCTGCCTGGGCCCTTGGAGTAATGGTGCTGGGGAGAAGTCTAGGGGTGAGGGCGTAGAGGAGACAGGCCTGCAGCCCAGTGCCTGGGGTTCAGTAGGCTTCAAAGAATGGCTCGTTAATGGAATCAGGCAACTCTAGTCTAAAGAAATTAAGGGCCACATAGGTGCTATAAGCACAGTACAAAAGGGTCAGAAAATATTTCCTGCTGCAGTGCCTGAGGGAAGTATAAAGGTAGAGGTAACAGATGGGCTGACCTTAAAGCACAGGTGGGCACTTATAACCACACAGGTGTGGTGGGCACTGTGGGTGGATGTCGACCTGAGTGCATAGAGGAAGATGGGAAAGTTATGGAATTTTGGGGAAGTGAATAATGCTTAGGTTGACAAAAGCCTAGAGTTTCTTAAGGGAAAAAGTGAAAATCCTGGAAGAGTTGGCCAAGGCGCATTGGTGGAACATCTTTGACACAAGATGGGAAGTTTTGACTCGCTTTGGTCAGATATGTAACCTCTGGAAGCTATTTTCCAATAGACAGATGAATAAACATGACAAATTGTGCTTTAAGAAGCCAAGTCTTCAAGGGAAAGGACTGTGGCAGTGTGAGGAGAAATGGAAAGATGAGTTGTAGAGAATGGTCCTGAGGGAAATAGAGCAGGATTTGGCAAAGCTGTGGGGACCAAGGGTAGTGAGGTATCAGGAAATAATTGTGTGTTTCTATATACTAATTCTTATTATCTAGAAAGCTCCTCAGTTCAATATTCACAAACATTTATAAGTACTTACTCTCATGTCTTGTGTGAGATAAATAATACAGGAACAACAAAGGTGATCAGAAATAGTCTTTTCCCCAGCTCGAAAAGAGGCTTAGAGGAGAACCCAGGCCATCCATTCTATTCCCTTTGGGTAGAACTCAGAGATGATTGAATGTTATATTTAATATCCTCCATGAAGTATGAATGAGGGAAAAGGGACCCAGGATTATTATTGATTCTCTGTGAACACCTTTGGGTAGTGTAATGATTTTGTTTGGCTTTGTTTCATTCAGTAGCTATTTCTTTTGATTCTACCATGGGATATGTTTGAGTCACAAAGGTGAGTAAGAGATTGCCTCCCTCCCTTTCCCCAGGATCTCCCAGCTTTTGACGATATTTGATATTCGAAGGAGCATGAAAACAATGGCCTGGGTAAAGAAGAGGACAGAAGTGAGTGGTCTCAGATTGAAAGGCAGGCGTTTTACCCCACTGGGGCACAAGAGCTGAGGGACGTCTTTCTGGGAGAGGCGGCATTTGAGCCAGATTTTGGATGGGGTAGGATTTCATTAGTAGACACGGGAGAAGTAACAGTGGTGTTTCTGGTGAAAAAAAAAAAAAAGGGAGAGCAAAGGGGAGGAGACAGAGGATGTGGGACATATTTGGGGAAATTCTATGTTGTCTTATTTGAAAGATGTATAGGCAGAAGGTAGCTCTGTTTAACCAGAGTTTTGTTTTGCTGTGATTTACTTTGTTAATGAAGTTAAGAGCAACAGTTAGAAATCCAATGAAGTGGTTTGGAAGTTGTGGTTTAGTTATTTCCAGTTATATAATGTTCTGGGTTTCTCCTTGGGCCTAGAAGACATCCTTACTTGTTAGCGACTGTCAAGAATTCTTTGATTAGGTGATTTCTCCATTCCAGCCCAGAAGTGTGTTTGCTGGGCTTTGACTTTTGGCAATAATGTATCTTTGGGAAGAAGATTTTCATTACTCACTACCCAAAGGGGTGGAAATCATCCCTGCTTTCCTTAAGGAATCTCTTTAAGGACATTGAAATGTGTATGTGACAGGACATATATGGCAACGTATGGAAATCACCAAGATTTATAACAATATTCATGGAAACTGAAATGCTCAAGGCCAGGAATTAGCTGAAATTAGTCTTTTGCACTTTCTTACTTCACCAATCTAGACCTTCGTTCTTTCTTAGAGTTGTTGATTCATCAAAAATCAACTAGAAGTATTATGACAATAGCATCTTTTACATGCTAAATAAGAGGACAAGAGGGACCACCCCAGGGCAAGAGAAACAATTAACCAACTTAATTATCATCCATAAGTTGTCAGTAATTCTTAGCTATGTTCTTTTGGTAACAATATGAGCTAGAACGCGTAAGTAAATACATGAAAATATTGTTTTTCTTTGGGGCAGAGCCTGGTAGGAGTTTGGTGGTTAGAGTTGGGAAATTCCTTGTCAAAACAAAGGATTCTGTCGATAGTTTTCTGAGGAACCTCCACAATGTTTTCCAGAGCGACTGCACCAGTTTACATTGCCACCAACAGTGTAAGAGGGTGCCCATCTCTCCACACCCTCTCCAACATCTATAGTCTCTTGCTTTGTTCATTTTAGCCACTCTGACTGGCATGAGGTGGTATCTCAGTGTGGTTTTGATTTGCTTTTCCCTGATGATGAGTGATGTTGAGCATCGTTTGATGTGTCTGTAGGCCATCTGGATGTCCTCTTTGGAGAAGTGTCTGTTCATGTCTTCTGCCCATTTCTTCACTGGATTATTTGTTTTGTAAGTGTGAAGTTGGGTGAGTTCCTTGGGGGAAGGGGGAGGGGGGAAAAGAGGTGGTGGTGATGGTGGAGGGCACTTAAGGGGAAGAGCACTGGGTGTTATATGGAAAACCATTTGACAATAAAATAGTATGGAAAAAAAATATTCAGGAGGGAAGAAATGTAAAAAAAATAAAATAAAAAATAAAATGTGAAAAAACAAACAAACAAAAAACACAAAAGATTCTGGCAAATCCATGAGATTTAAATCCTAAACATGTCTTCAAGCATGCTGCATTGAAGCTGGTGTCTGATTCTATATTACTTTCCTAGCTATTCCTGATGTACAAAATGACCACACACTAGGTGGCTTAAAAACAGGAGAAATTTATTTTCTCAAAGTTTTGGATACCAAAAGTTCAAAATCAAGGTGTTTTCAGAGTCACCTTCCCTCTGAGGTGTCATGGGGAGAACATGTCTTTTCCAGCTTCTGGAGGCTCCAGGTGTTCTTAGTTTGATGTTATGTAACTCTACTGGGCCTCCATCTTCACATGGCCTTTCGTGTGTGTCTCTGATCTGAAGCCTCCCCCTGCCTTCCTGTCATGAGGATGCCTATCATTGGATTTAGGACCCACACAAATCAAAGACAATCTCCAAGATCTTTAGCTTAACTCTACTTACAAAGACTCTTTTCCCAAATAAGGTCACATACAGCTTCCAGGGATTAGGGGGCATAGACATATCTTTTGGAGGCCACCATTAAACCTATGACCCTGAAGATACATTCTTCGGTGGCTCAAGAATGTGCTCCTGGATATTCAACTGGTTTTTGTTGATGAACTTCTCATTTTTAGGACAGCAGAGGATTGAATTCAGTGCAAGGAGACCGGAAATTGTGGCGAGTCTGAGTAAGCTGCACTGGGAACAAGAGGAGTATCATAGTTTAATGGACAGAGATTACACAGTATATTCTGGAAATTTATTAACAACTTTCCTGAGAGACTCCAAGCCTGGGAATCAGAGATCCCCAAAGAAAGTCATCTATATGGTACATTTTGTTGTTCATAGCACACTTTGTTGTTTCTTGTTTTCTTTTTCCCCTTCTGTTAAAAATAGAAAGCTTTGAATTGATCCAGTTGGACATCTGAAACTCTGAAGTGTTATGCAATGAAAACATACATTTTAAAGCAAGTCTTTCTAAAATAAATAGAAGACAACCCAGCAAATAATACACATCTAAGGTTTTTTCAGAAATGTTTAATGGCATCCCTTCAGGGTCAGAGTTTCTTATTTTTCAAATAGGAATATTAAGACATAGAGAAGCTGAGTCACAAATGCAGTCAGCTCCTTAAACAGTAAGTGCAAATATCTTTTCTTTTCCAGTAGCTGAGAAACAGCCACCCACATCTTCCTGCTCCTCTTCCCCAGTGCTTTGTGATGTTGGTAGGAGATTGCCCGAGAGCACTGACTCACCGGAAACGCTGTCCTTTCAAGAGTAAACAGCAAGAATGAAATCATGTCAGCACCATTTACCAATTTGATTTTTAATTGGCTTATATGCCTTTGATCACTGAAGGGGAAATAAGTGAATGAGGGCTGGCGCAAGCTTAAGGACTGGCATTATTACCTTGTACGTTCGTTTAGACCATTTTCCACCATCCACCTGCGATGCAGTTATTTATTAGCATAATATGGTTACAGATCTATCTGCAGGCTTAAAGATGGAAATTGAAACTCTGCAATGATTTAGCTGAAAGTTACTGGAGCATTCATAAAGCTGTCAGAATTACAAGAGAAACCACATTAAGAAAACGCCAGCACTAGTTGCTGTTAAATGGATATTCAAACATCGTCAGCACTGTTATCCACGGAGGGCTGGTCTAATTTATAAGCTCCTGTACAAGGGGATAATGGTAGCTGCAGGTTCAAAGGAAAGTGCATCATAGGAATGACATTAGGAGGAACGATCACATGTTTTAAAACATAAATCAGGACATAGGATAAAGGACTTTTCCCCAATTCATTAATTTATTTACATCTTTAAAAGGTATTCTCACTAATAAATCACGTTTATAGAAAACAGTAAAATGAACTGAAAAGGCACAAATTCAACTTTTATTCATTCGACAAATACTTATTGAGTGCAATTTGTATGCCAGGCATGATTTTAGGTACTGGATATGATGCAGACTAAACAGATAAAATACTGACCATAGCCAGTAATCAATTGTTCTGTCAACAGAGGCTTATTGAGAGCTGCTACACACCAGGCACGTGCCTACGGTTGATATTCTGTCGATTCATAATCCTATACATTTGTGATCACATATACTTGGTAAATGAGGTGTTATTGTCTCTGACCCTAAGAATTCCTGGGAGCACCCAGGTATCTCCCATGGGTCTGCTGATCACTCTTGGGCATAGCTTGTTGCTCTGTTGGTTAAGCTAGAGTTCTGCAGACTTGGCCTCAATGTACAGAGTAGTTATTCTGAGCCAAAATTTTGTTTCCATTTCCATGGCTGCCTCCATGTGCAGAGCCTCAATGCTGGTGGAGCTGGAGACCTGGATATGGCGTTGGTGCCCTTGGAATGAAGCCTTGCACTCTGAGACATTGGCCTGTCATGACTGAATGCGTTCCTTCTCCAACTCACTGAGCTCGGGTTGCTTGATACCTAAGAGTTACAGTGTTTAGCCAGTCAGTTCTTTCCATTCTTCTCTAACAGAGGTTCTTTTGCAATTTTGCATCCATCTTACACATCTGCACTCATCTCCTAGCTCCAGACAAATCTAAGGACATTAGTGCATGCACCTTCCACTCATTGTAGGCCTCTGAGACCTGGATCTGCTAGGCCAAGACTTCTTGTTACACACACACATGCATCTTTGAACACAAGATAGCCTGAGAAAATCTGGAGCAGGTGCCCTTAGCAATATAGCCACTGGGCCGATAGCCACTGAATGACACAAAGTTCAAGGTAGAAAAGTCAGTATTTTATGGAAACTAGCAGTTAGGAAGATGAACCAGGAGTCAATTACAAAGGCAAGAAACAAATTTGGGTATGAGCCCTACACCCGGAAATGAGATTGAAGTTTAGGTGCAGTAATTAGAAATAGGGAATTTGCATCAGAAATCAAATCAGATTGGCAAAGAACTTCATAATATATACCCAAATTTTCACAGGGAGGCATTATTACTTCTGCCTGTTCTGACATTAAAGATACGGATATTGAGCTCCTGCCCTGATAAAGACTCTGCAGTAGGCAATGGGAGATAAGGATGAGTGAGTTTTTTTCCTTGTCTCTAAGCAGCTTAGAATCTAAAGCACAGGTCAGAAAAGTACAGCCCTTGGGACAAATTCAGTGTACTTCCTGATTTTGTACAGTCTGTGAGATAACAATGGCTTTTATATTTTTAATTTTTTTAATGTTTATTCATTTTTGAAAGAGAGCGAGAGAGAGAGAGAGTGAGAGAGGATCAGAGAGAGAGGGAGACACAGAATCCAAAGAAGGCTTCAGGCTCTGAGCTGTCAGCACAGAGCCCGACCCAAGGCTCAAACTCACAAACTGTGAGATCATGACCTGAGCCAAAGTTGACCGCTTAATTGGCTAAGCCACCCAGACACCCCTGCTTTTATATTTTTAAATGGTTATGGGGGGTGGATCAAGTGACTAATATTTCCTGATATGTGAAAATTGAATGAGTTCAAATTTCAGTGTGTATAAATAAGGTGTTATTGGAACACGGCCACACTCATTCATTCATGTATTGTGTGTGGCTGCTTCCCTGTGACAATGGCGGAGCTGAGTACGTACTACAGAGGTTGCATGAGCCACAAAGACCGAAGTGTTTATCCACCCTTGTTCTAGGAGAGGGAGCAGAGGGAAAGCACAGACTTCAGCGCCTGACTTCGGGGAGACTGTGGAGGTAAGGATGTACCCAAGGGCATTCCGGGAGCACTGAGCAGGGAATTATAAAAGAAGCACAATATTCAGTTTCCTTAAGGTTACTAGAACAAATGTATGATTAACCAAAGAGAAATTTTAGATCCTTTTTTACCTTTTATTTTCTTTTTTTGCTGTCACATAAGCGGGGAACCAAGGGAACAGCAGCAACACCACCACAAAAACCATGTTACTCTATTGCCAGCTTAACTCTTTTGTTAACTTATTTTATTATTAGTAGTAATAATATTTAAGCCTTCTCTTAAAAATGGTCTATACACACAGGTATTAATTTGTTTTCTTACCAGTTGTCTTATTAAAACATTATTTGTTCAGGATATCCTGCATAGGATAGAGTTAAAAAAAAATAAAAGATTCTTTAATTTTTAAGGAGTCTGAAAGCTGTGGTCTCTTGCCACTTGGCAAGGCCAGGTCCCTCTCTGCATGTGGTTCAAATGGCAAGTCTCCCAGCAAGGGCTGAGAAACGGGTGCCTGTTGAGCCTTTCCTTTCCTTTTTTTTTTTTTATGTTTATTTATTTATTTTGAGAGAGACAGAGAGTGTGAGGGGAGGAGGGACAGAGAGAGACAAAGAATCCAAACACAATCCAGGCTCTGAGCTGTCAGCACAGACATGGGGCTCAAACCCACATACCATGAGATCATAAGTTGAGTTGGATGCTTAACCAACTGAGCCACCCAGGTGCCCCTGAACATTCTCTTTACTGGACTGGTCTTCTTAGGGTGGGAAAGGGCAAACCTGGGTGCCAGCAGTACCAATGGTGGCAGGTGCACATAGCTGACCTCTAAGTCATTTTTAAACTTGTTTTAAATTATTTTTTGAGAGAGAGAGAGAGAGAACGAGAGAACGAGTTGGGGAGGGCATAGAGAGAGATACACAGAACTGAAGTAGGCTCAGGCTCTGAGCCTGACACAGGACTCAAACCTGCAAACCTTAGATTAGGACTTGAGCCAAAGTCAGATGCTTAACCGAGCAACCCCTGAGCCACCCAGGGGTCCCCAGAGACATTTTTAAATAAAACCTCTTCCATATCTGACCCTGATGAGCTAAGCAGAAAACAACCAGATCTGAGGCTTTGATTCCCATTTTACTTTTTCATAGGTGGTTTTCTCTAGTGGAAGTGTAAGCTTATGCTGCAGAGTCAGTGACGAAGGCCAGTAGTCCATACTGACTCCCATAGAGGCAGCATAGCGTTGGTGGTAGGGTTAGGACATCTGGATTTGATTAGCAGCTCTGCCACTCAGCAGCTTTGTGACTCCAGGAAATTTATGTAGCTTCTATACTTCAGTCCTCATTAAAGTAGGAAGGAAATAGCAGCTATCAACTAGGGTCATTGAAGATTAGATAAATTAATGCATGAAATACATTTAAAACAATGCCTGACATATAGTTGAGTCCTTAACATTTGCCATGATGATGATGATGGTGATGATGATGGTGGTGGTGGTGATGGTGAGTACTATTACTTTGCTCTCTTGGAAATACCTATTCAGAGTCAATCCTAAACACTACTTTTAGACTCTTAACATATTTCCCTATACTCCATCTTCAGAGAGGGAGTCTTTTTCTCTCTCTCTTTTTTCCCTGAGGGCCTCCTCTGAATTCCAGCCTCTTCCATTGTCCATGGTCTTTTTGTCTTACTTCAAGCTTTTAAATCCTGACTGTAGCAATCTAGCAAATATGCTCAGGCCCTAACTTTTATTATCCAGGTGAGGGGAGCCTAGTGGAGTGATTAAATGCTCGACAGACATACCATTGACGATCCAGGTTCTGTTTTAGAGCATTAGTCATTTCTTCTGCCACAGAAACGGTGACCACTACGTATTTGTTGGGTTGAACTGAATTCTATTCTTGCTCTGACAGTGATGAAGATCCCATTCTCAAAAACTTATTGCTGCATTAAATTAGCCTGGAGCTTAAGAATTGGACAGGTATCTGGTTATTTACATTTAACTAACTGATACTTTCTGCTTGATCATTTTGCTCTGGAAAACAGAGTTTAGAATCTCTGGCTCCTGATTTACACAAGGGGCATGTTATGATTTTTCAAGAAGATCATCCTTATCCACAGTTTTCTAGGACTCTTGCTTTAAGTGTATCCTTACTGGGCTCCTTATCTGTTCCCAACTGATTTGTTATTGACTCCGCTTCCTCCCTGTCCTTGCACTCAGCTGTTCATCTTTAAATTTCAGAGATGCTTGGAAGGGACTGATTTTAGTTAACAGATGGTGAGAAAGTGTTTTAGTTATCTACATCTGTGTAACAAACTACCGTCAAACTTAGCAGCTTGAAACAATAAACATTTATACTCTCATTGTTTTGGTGGGTCAGGAGGCTGGGAATGGCTCGGTTGGGTTATTATGGTTCAAGATTTCTCACAATGCAGCAATCAAAGGGGAGCCAGGGCTGCAGTGTTCTGAGACTTGACTGGCTGGAGAATCCACTTCCAAGACTATGAACATGGCTGTTTGCTTGGGGTTTCATTTCCTTGCCGAGTTGGCTTCTCTGCAGGGCTGCCTACAGCCTCTATCTTTTCTGTATAGTATTGGGCATACAGGTCAACATTGGTACAGTGTAGTATAGACTACACAAGAGTATGGGTAACAGAATATGGGTTCCTTGGGGATCATCTTGGAGGTTAATTACTATATTCTACACTCTGGGTCCCTAATGATACACATCATTCCCACAAGCAATATACATTCATTCCTGCACAAGTTCCCCCAAAGTATCGCATTAAAACGCTAGCTTGAAATCCAGAATTTTGTTATCTAAATCAGGTCCAGGAGAAGAAGAGTTTCCTCAGATATAGTTCCTTAAATGCAACTCCTCAAGTATAGCTCCTCTTTACTTATGAAACTAAAGGAACAAGCTGTCTTCTCCCCACACCCAGTATACAATGGGGGAACTAACATATGATAATGGCTACAGACATTCCTGTTCAAAAAGAGGGGATGGCTCAGTCAGTTAAGCCTATGACATCAGCTCTGTTCATGATCTCGCAGCCTGTAGGTTCCCTGCATCAGGCTCTGTGCCGACAGCTCAGGGCTTGCAGCCTGCTTTGGATTGTGTCTCCCTCGCTCTCTGCCCCTCCCCCGCTCACTCTCTGTATCTCTCACTCTCAAAAAATAAATAAAACATTTAAAAATTAAAGAGGGGGAAATGAGAGGCACTTAGGTGGTTCAGTAGGATGAGGATCCAATTCTTGATTTTGGCTCAGATCATCATGATCTCATGTTGTGAAATTGAATCCCACGTAAGGGCTCCACATGACCAAACATGGAACCTGCTTGGGATTCTCTGACAGCAGTGAGGCGGATGTGGAGCTTAAACTCATGAACCCTGAGATCATGACCTGAGCTGAAGTCAGATGCTCAACTGACTGAGCCACCCAGGCGCCCAAGGGAAAACCATTTTAATAGATGTGTATTCATATCTCATATGGTTTAATTTGCTTTTCCCTAATGGTTAATGGTGTTGAACAAATTTCCATGTGCTTATTTGTCATTTGTATGTTCTCTTTGTTGAGAAGTGTTTGTTCAGTTCTTTTGCCCATTATAAAAATTGCATTGTTTGTATTCCTACTGGTAAGTTTAGAAAGTTGTTTATATGTTCTGGGTACAAGTCCCTTGTTAGTTATATATTACAGGTTTATTTCCAATTAGTAGTTTGTTCTTTAGTTATCTCAACAGTGTTATTTTGGTGAGGCCCAATTTATCTTTATTTTTTTCTTTGCTGGATAGAGCTTTAGGAGTCATATCCATGAACTTTTGCCTAAAGATTTTCTACAATTTTCTTCTAAACTTTATACTTCCACATTTGTATCTGTGATCCTTTCTATTTCTGTATAAGATGTGAAGGATATGTCAAAATCCAGCTTTTTACATGTGGATGCCCAATTGTTTCCATGCCAGTTGTTGGACAGATCAAGCTTCCTCCACTTAACTACCTTTGCACCTTTCTCAAAGTAAATTGGTCATATTTATGGATTCTCTACTTTATTCAATTTATTTATATGTCTAGCTATACAGCAATACCACACTGTTCTGATGACTGTACATTTGTAGTAAGTGTTGTAATTACATAGTGCAATTTATTGACATTTACAGTTTCTTTCTTCTTCAGAACTGACTATTCTAGCTCCTTTGCCTTTTCATATAAACTTTAGAATCAGTTTGTGTATATCTAACAAAAATCTTTCTTGGATTTTATTGCATTTGCATTAAATCCATAGAATAATTTGAGTCTACTAATACATTAAAATAGTATGTCTCTCCATTTATTTAGGTCTTTAAAAATTTCTTACATCAGCATTTTGTAGTTTTCAGCTTGCATATGCTGCACATATTTTATTATATTTCTATATAACTATTTTATTTTTAGGAGTACTTATTGAAAATGGCATTTACAAAATTTTTCATTCCCAGTTATTGTTCATTGCCTGCATATGGTTCATTGCTTGACTTCTGTGTGTGATTGTATATGCTGAGATTTTGCTTATTTCATTAGATCTAGGAGTTATTCTTTAAAATAGATTCTTTGGGACTTTCTTTGTAGAAAATCATATGATCTATTTAAAATCACACTTTTTTTTCCCTTTCCCATCTGTATGCCTTTTATTTTTCTCGACTTGTTGCATTGGCTAGGACTTCCAACATGTATATTGATGAAGGAGACTGAGCTATAGTTTTGTGTGGTTTTTTTTGTTTTTGTTTGGTACTATTTTGGTGTTTAGTGTCTTTGGTTTTGATTTTGGCTGGTCTTATAAAATGAATTGGGAAATATTCTTTTCTTATCTATTTTCTACTAAAGATTGTATAGAATTTACTTTATATATTCTTTAAATGTTTGAAAGATTTCTGCAATGAAACCAACTAGGCATGGAGATTTCCTTTTCTGAAGGTTTTAAAAATTAATAGATTTCTTTAATAGTTATGGAATTTTTTGGGTTGTCTATTTCATCTTAGATGAATTCTCATAGTTGGTGTCTTGATACATTTAATCTAAGTTGTTGAATTATTGTGTACACAGAGTTGTTTGTATAGCTATAGGGGTATGATGAGATGTTTTTTCTTTTATTTCTAATATTAGTAATTAATATCCTCTTTCTTTTTCTTTGTTAGTCTGGCTAGAGATTTATCAATTTTATTTCTTTTAAGGAAGCAGATTTTAATTCATTGGTTTTCTCTTTTAAATTTTATTATTTTGGGGGTGCCTGGGTGGCTCTGTTGGTTAAGCGTCCGGGTTCGGTTCATGTCCTGATCACAGGGTTTGTGACTTTGAGCCCCAAATCAGGCTCTGTGCTGACAGCTCAGAGCCTGAAGCCTACTACAGATTCTGTGTCTCCTATTGTCTCTGCCCCTCTTCCACTTGTGTTCTGTCTCTCAAAAATAAAAAAATTTAAAAAAATTTAAAAATAAATTTCATTATTTTTTCCTTATGCTTGCCTTGATTTTATTTTGCTCTTCTTTTTTTACTTTTTTAAAAAAATTATTTATTTATTTTGAGAGGGATAGAGACTGTGCAAGCAGGTAGGGGCAGAGAGAGAGAGGGAGACAGGGAATTCCAAGCAGGTTCCGGACTGTCAACTTGGAGTTGAAACTCATGTTCTGGAACTCATGAAACCGCGAGATCATGACCTCAGCCAAAAACAAGAGTTGGATGCTTAACGACTCAGCCACCCAGGCGCCCCTCTCTTTTTACTTTCTTAAGGTGGAATCTTAGACCTTTGATTTAAAATCTTTTTCTTTTCTAATATAAATATTTAATGTTATAAATATCCTTGTTAGCACTGCGTTAGCTATATCCCACATACTTTGATATGTGTATTTAAAATTTTTAAAAATGTTTTATTTATTTTTGAGAGGGAGAGAGACAGCATGAGCAGGGGTGGGACAGAGAAAGAGGGAGACACAGAATCCGTAGATAGGCTTCAGGCTCCGAGCTTTCAGCACAGAGCCTGATGCTGGGCTTGAACCCACCAACCGTGAGATCATGACGTTCAACCAAAACCAGACGTTCAACCAACTGAGCAACCCATGCGTCCCATGTACTTTTTGTTCAGTTTGCTTACTGAGTGTGAAGTTTCCAACTGTATGTGTGGATTTGTCCATTTCAACTTTCACTTCTATTTCTTTTTGCTTCATATAGTTTTTTTATTTATATATTTTTAATGTGTTATTTATTTTTGAGAAAGAGAGAGAGAGAGTGACAAAGTGCAACTGGGGGAGGGGAGGGACGGAGAGAAAGGGAGACACAGAATTCAAAGCAGGTTCCAGCTGTCAGCATAGAGTCCCATCTGGGGCTGGAACTCATGAGCCATGAGATCATGACCTGAGCTGAAGTCATATGCTCAACTATCTGAGCCACACAGGCGACCCTTGCTTCATGTAGATTAAAGCACTAATGTTAGATGCAATATATGTTAAGAATACAGTTGTCAGATTTAGCAAAAACAAGCATGAAACAAAAAATGACTAGGATGAATTTTAGATACACAATGAATAATTTATTGGTATAAGTACATCCTATGTAACATTTGTATTTTATCTGGCAACCGTAATTCAGGACTATTACATCATCTTGATGAATTGACCTTTTATTAATTTGTAATGTCTCACTTTATCCTTGCTATTTTTTTCTTGTTCTTAAGTCTACTTTGATATTAAAAGTGATTCCAGTTTTCTTTTTCCCCTTAGCTTTTTTTTTTTTGATCAGTATTTTCATGGTTTAAGCACACCAAATAGAGATAGACATTGTCAGATTTTAAATATATGATTATATTATATTATGTGTCAAGTACTATACCAAATGAAATTATATGTAGGCAGATAAAACACCACTGTTATCACTTTCACCAGTTAGCTGAAGAGGAAACTACAGTTTCAAAACGGTATAGTTTTTGCTTAAGGTCATACAGCTACTAAAAGCTTATTATGTACCAGATACTGTTATCAAGACTCGATATGATTCACCATCTAATCCTGTGATCAAGGTACTGTGGTGTTTCCTATTTTAGAGGTGAGGAAACTGAGGACTAGAGAGCCATTTACGACAAAACCAGGACAAGAAACAGTAAAGATCTGAACCAGCTCGTTCAAACCCACTATTCTTTAAGTAAATGTGGAAGACAGTGACAACCTAGGGAAAGTGTCAGCAATGGCAAAAGGTCCCTATCCCTACTTTAAAAAGGTCTGTTACAAACCAATAATGAATATATAGATACTTGACTAGAACATTCAAGAACCCAATGTAAAGAAGAAAATAATGAGAAGACCTTCAACTTTACAGTCTCACCAGTAAAGGAAAAATGAAGAATTCAAATAAGGAGAAAGCATTTTTCTCTGACTCTCAAGCCAAGAGTAAGAAAAGATGTTGTCCTAGAGTGACAAGACCATGGGGAAATGGCTGTTGTCATATAGCTAGTGAGAATATTGAGCAGTACACGTTCTCCAGCCCTGCTTTGCACCACTTACCAAAAGCTTTGATCCAACAGTGCTACCCAACAGCAATTTAGCTTAAGAAAATATGTAAATACATAGATTAATAATATATTAATTAATAATATATACATTATTCTGGTTCTGTAATGATAATAAGAGCTAACTTTTAAATAAGTCTTTTTTTTAAATTTATTTACTTATCAGAGACAGAGAGAGACAGCTTGAGCAGGAGAGAGTCAGAGAGAGAGGGAGATACAGAATTTGAAGCAGGCTTCAGGCTCTGAACTAGCTGTCAGCACAAAGCCCAACACGGGGCTCGAACCCACGAACTGTGAGATCACGACCTGAACCGAAGCCAGATACTCAACCGACTGAGCCACCCAGGTGCCCCAAGAGCTAACTTTTAAAAATGGAATATATTTTCACTGTACTATACTGTCATTATATGTCTAAATTAACCTAGAAAATTGTTTAGTTTTTTAATTACATAAAAAAAGTATAGTGTCACATTTTGTAAATATAGCCATACATATAATTATCTGAATGGCTATATCTAGAATTTTAGTAATACCTATCTTTAGATAGTGAGATTATGGACAATTTTTCCCTTTTTGTTCATCTTTATATTCTTATTTTCTACCATCAGATGTATATATTGTGTAATAAAATGTGCATTTTGCTGTTTGCTGTTAAAGTTTCCAGTAGATGTTCTTAAATATGAAGCCATTTTGGAGATAGACAGCAGCCACATTCTGAGCTGGGCATTTAAATTTTCTGTACAATGTGTTTCAACTGGTTTCATGTTTTTGGTTTCAATTTGGGTCAGTTTTTAAAATTTCAACTTGGATCATATTTTTGCACTGGGTCCTCTGTGTCTATTTTCTCCTTGCTCCTAGAAAACTTGCCTTTTCATTTGGTAAGTAAAGCGGCCAGAAAGAACAAAGCCACCAATGTAATTTGAGTAGGTGTGGATCAGAATGAATCTAGCTGCAGGAAATGATTTTGGACTGTTTTTCAAGATCTTTGCTTTTTTTCAGTCTTTTGTATTCAGGGAAGATTGAAAGCCCAAGTGGGAGAGGAAGGCTTTCAGGTTTTCAGGTTTTTAAAATGCTGGTCTCCAAGGCCTTAGCCTGAGCTTCCTAGGCATGACAGGAACAGAATTTGGTGCAAGAAGGAAGCAAATCAGCTTGGCCAAGATATTATCCCTGTGGTCCCTCCCATCTCCCCACAAGTCCTGGGCTTTCTCTGCTCTTCTCTGTCAAACACCCCTCTGCCTTTTCTCTATTCCTCCCCCTCTCAGCTTCCTAAACTGTCACTGTCCTTGAATTTGGACTTCTTCCCAAAGAAAGCAGAATCATCTAGGGAAATAAGGAGAGAAAATGAGTTTATTTTCCAGTTCTCAGGGGCTACTTTTAGTGAGACAAATAGCTCAGAGACTCTGCCAACCTGTGTGTGTGTGTGTGTGTGTGTGTGTGTGTTGTTTCATTTACTTTTGGATACATGCATTGTCCTAATGCTGTACCCTCACACCTACCCCCTCTCCCAAACTCTAGACCCCCTTCTCACTCACACGGGATTCCTAACTGGGAAGCAATGTAGCAAAGGGAGGGAAGAAGGAGATACAAGTAGTATATTATCATGGACACTGAGTGGGTAAAGGTGGGTAGGAGATGATCTGAACAAGATATCTACCGATATTCCTATTTATTTCAGATTCATTTATTCATTGGTTCTTTCTTTCATTTACTCGCCCATCCTCAAACATGAATGTAGTTTCTATACATGTCAGACACTAGGCCAATTGGGTAGACAGAAAAACCTACTTCCAGCCTCAAGTAGTTCAGTTAGAGACAAGACAGGAAATTATGTTGCTCATCAGAATCGCTTGTGAGAATACAGATTTCTAGGCCCCATCTCATACCTTCTGAGTCAAATTTCCAAGAAGGGGAGTTTCAGAAACTAGAATTTTCATAAATTTTTCAGATAATTTTGTGCAGTCAGCACTGGTCTGAAGACCAATGTTAGGAAACCACTAGTAAGAGCTTCGTGATGCATGAAGAAAAAGCTAGGAACCAAACTGCAGTGTAAATGCCAGGCCAGCTGGCTCCTCCTCTCTCCTTCCCCTCCTTCTGGGAACACCCAAGTCAAGGATAGTTTTCCAGTTTTCTAATGATGCCTAATAAACTGCTCCCAAATTTAGTGCCTTATAGTAGCAAACAACAACAACAATGGATTGTTTTTCACAATTCTGTGGGTTGACTGGGATCAGTTGGGTGGTTCTTCTGTTCCACGTTGTTACTCAGGGTGGCTGCATTCAAGTGGGTGCTTCAGTGAAGCTGCAATGCCCAGGACGGTCTCTCCATGAGCTCTCTCATCATTCAGTCATCTAGCCCAATTCTCTGAACCAGCTTTGCTGTCAACTCTCAAGAAAGAAAAAGCTGATGGTGACATTTTGTTTAAGGCTTGATCTCAGAAGTCCCAGAAAATTACGTCTGCAGCATTCCAGGCAAAGCAAGACACAGAGCCAACCAGATTCAAAGGAAAGGAGAAATAAACTTATCTTTCATTGAAAAAAGCATATTTAATCCACCATAAATTTTTTTTTAATTATGATGATTTATAAGGTGTACATGCTCATAGACTTCACAGATGACTCCAGTGTAGGGGTTTCAGACATGGTTCTAGAAATCAGTCACCTTAGACCAAGACCTTGGCTAGTTGTACAAGTGGCCATAAATGAACAATAAAATTTAATAGACACAGGCTGTAAATACAAGATGGGCCACTCCATTGTGACTACATAAAAAAGAGCTAAGGATAAATAATGAACAAACAAGGCATGAAAAGGTAATCTAGTGTTTTTGTTAAGAAAGCAAGCACAGTTTTGGATATATCTAGAAATTTTAAAGCATGGTAAAGCCATGACTAGAATATCATATCCAGTTTTGGCTCTTACCATTAACAGTTAAACTTGTTCAGGCAGGAATAGAAATGAGTTTCTTCTTTCTCCTGAGTCAGTGGGTCAGGAGACCCAGAGCTAAGTCCTGGCTCTGCCTCTAACTTCTTTGTGACTTTGGCAAGTATTTACCTTTTCTATATATCATCCATCAGGCATCTCTCCCATAAAACTCAACATATAGGAATTATAGATGGGAAAGTGTTTTGGAAAGAACATTAGCAATGGTCTTGTATTACTCTTTGAGGGTCCTGCCTGCTGCTCAAGGCAGGAGGATTGCAGCCCACTCTTTCAGTTCAAATCTTTGTGTCCTGCTTATGGGGAGGGATATCATCAACCCTGGTCATTTTAATGCATAAAGAAGTAAGGGCAATGGAAGTTTGGGTTGGGGTACGTGGGCATGCTGGGCAGGTGGAGACGGCAGTGTTCAGGACACTTGGACACAGGGGGTTTCCACTGTTGCTGTTGGTTAAGATGCGTGTCAGGAAAACATGGGCAGGGATATTAGGGTTTTGAATCCCTCTGATAAAAATGGTTATTTTCTAAAATGTTAGTGAAAGATAATAAATAAAATGCTAGTGAATATAGCAGGAACATGGACTTAGATGTCAAATAACCTGGATTTGAATTCCATTTCACCTCTTGTGTGTGAGGCCACAGACAAATTATCTAATACTGTCAAATTTTAGTTTCATCTTCTATGAAGTTGGGATTTTAAAACTTATCTATCTTGCCAGGCCATTATGAAGATCAGATGAAACATTCTATGCAAAGTGGCTGGAACATACACATGTTTACTATTGTTATCATTATTATCAAGAATAGTAGTAGAGTAGTAACAGTAGATTCATATCTACCTAAATTAACTCCTCTAAATTTCATTTTCCATTCAATAAAATGGGATAGTAATCTATATCACAAGGCTGTTTTCCTAATCTTTTTTTGGAAGCCAAACGATGGTGTATGTCAAAGAACTTTGTAAATGTATAAACTTTATCCAGATGCAAGTTATTACTGAATGCGAAGGTTCAGCTACTGTCATGGGCTCCAGGGCCCAGCTCCACCTCCCTTTTCCCATGCAACACATGATGGCCCTTCTGCTTTGGCTTTGGCCCCCCAATCACCAGTCCCTCTAGTTGTTGAGTCAGATCATTCTCTCTTGAACTGAAGGGACCAAGGACCCCAGTTCCAGACACAAGATATATATAGGCCTTTCTCTTGTCAAGTCTTCGCAAAGGACCCTAGAGGCCATGACGGAGGGGCATACTCTCAAAACTACCATTACAGACCCATCTGAGGGTTGTCAAAACTGTCAACAAGGAAGGTTGTCAAGTTTCACTCCCTGAGGTTTTTAAAAACAAAAGCCTTGCCTGAAGATGGAGCCTTAATTATATGACCTCTCAAGATCACATCTCATTACGATTCCATGTCACTTCCTGAGTTTGTATAACCCTCTCTTTTGAGAGTAAGGCTCTTCAGTAATTAAACTTCTGAAGGAACTGGGCATTCATTATCTGAGCATTAATTCTGAAGACAGTTCAGGGGATTCTGTAATTTCAAATCATTTTGGTAAATGGTCATTTGATTATTATCCATCTGATGGAATTAGAAAGAGATCTTTGAACTCCATCCTTGTTCACGTCCCTATTCTTAAGGTTTCTCTGTATAACAGTCTTTGATTAGCTTGCTCTAAGGGTGCTTGTTGGATTTCCTCTGTAGACATGCCGATCACCTCAGTGATATAGGGCACTCTGTAGGGGCCAGGACCTGTCTTGTCCTTGTGTGTCTTTTCCTGCCAGTATCTATGCAGGGTACAAATAGTACAAAGTAAATGGTTTGTTTTGTTTTTAATAAACAAATGAATAAAATTTCAGAGTAACTGTCAATTGATCATGACCAAACTTGGGACTGCTACTAAAAGATGTCATTGTACATCTTGGATTTGCTTTGTGGTTGTCTGTGGAAACAAGATAACTAGCAAACATTTTGAAGTAAGCTTTTCTGACAATTCTGAATTAATTTTAATGAAATTGAGTCTATTTCTGGTGTTTGCAGAAGTTATTCCAGCAAGTGAATTTTGTCCACAGAGGATAAAATAAGATTCCCTTTCCACACCACTCAGAAAATGGAACAGAAGAAGGTTTCTAAACATGATAGCAATGAAAGTGGATATGACGTTCATGTTCTAGTCCTGTTGTCCTCTGCTTTGTCATCTGCTTAAGATAGAAACATCCAGTGAAATTTGACTTGATTAATATATATCCATTTTTCTGAGCCAGTGATTTCCCGAAAGAGGGTGGTAGACTGAAGTCCTAAGATTTGAATCTTGATTTTGACTTTATTTAATACCATGGGTTTCACTTTCTGTGTGGGTATAATGGGGCTGGAGTGGAAAGGGGAGTCTCTACTGTTCTATGACTCAGTGCCTGGTTTCTGGTAACTCACCCACCAGAATGTGGAATAGCAGGGAACTTTATGGCTCTGACTGAATTCCTCGGGAGCAGAGTCTCTCACAATGCTTAAGGCATGAGAAACAGCAAGGAGTGTTTATTGCCTTGTGGGTTTGTGACTGAGAATCATGCTGGTTTGGGCCTGGCTTTGAGGACAGGCTGAACTGGGTCCTTTTCTTGGACTGTCACCCATTAGTTTTACCACTTTATGTATGATAACCTTTCTAAGCCATTATAAAGTGAAAATATTTACATTCCATTGAAAAATGTAAATAAAAATAGATGCCATATCATAAGATTGGCGAAAGACCTGAAATGATAAGGTCTGTAAGATGATGTAAGACACACCAGATACATAGTAAAAACTAAAAAAATAATAATTGCTAATATGGTGGTGATGGATGAAGATGGTGATGACTATGATGATCACCTGAAAGAGACAAGGATGTCAGTTTCCTTACCTGCCTCTTAGATTGTTGAGAAGATTAAAAAGAGTTTAACCAAACACCTGGCACACAGTCAGTGCTATTATTGAGTTTTTAAAGAAAAATACGTAAATAAGATCCCCATACTCTCCTACATAGATCAAGCTTCTGCTGCATAAAACCAGCAGACAAAGTAGGTGTGTGCTACCACTGAGACATTTTCTGGGCATTGTTGTTCAATTTCACGATCAAGAAGGAACCATTCATTCCCTCCTGGGTGTGCTGTTGTCTCTAAAGACAACAGGTGCTCTGCCGGCGTACAACAAACATTTCTTTTCCTTGTTTCCTCATGTTCCTTCTCTTTTGTGTTCTCCCCCCACCCCCTGCCTACCCGGCCTCCTTTTGGTTTGTATTCAAGTTATTTTCCTTCTGCTGTGATCTTCCCCCTCACATCTGCTCTTATCCCGCCTTTGCTGCTAAGCCACATGAGTCATGAGGGCCTCTCTGACAGAGGTGCAACTGTTCTTTGGCAATCAAAGAGCTTCTCAGGCCTCCTCAAAGTCATACGGTAATGCTGCAAATGCCAGCCCAAATGCCAGCAGAAAGCTGGACCCCCTTTCATCTCTCCCTTTTGAACAACTTCTTTGTGGGGTCTCCTCACAAAAAGTGTCTTGAGACAGAATGCGTTTTAACCCATTTGTTTTGCTTTTCTTCCTCAATCCTTGTAGAAGAAGTGGAAAGTTGGAATCAGTGAGAAAACTCCTGCTTAACAGAGGGAGCCTTCCATGAAACTGCACTGCTAACTTGGGCTTAAAACCGAGGTAAATTCCCTGAAGTGTGGGTTTGTCACATCTGCTGAATTATTCAGGGAGCCTCATCTCAGACTGCATCTATTTCTTACTGGTAACTCATAGAGTTACCCCAAAAGACTGTGGACTTGTTTTTAAAAATCAATGGGTTTTCTCACTAGAAAAGTGGAATCCGATTCAAGTTTATCACATCAGATTTTTGTATTTTAAATACCTTAAACTGGTCTGCCATGAACCACTATGAATATCCCAGGCTCAAAACTTATTTCAGAAGGATTTTGGATTCTGGGAATAATATCAGAAGCTCGTCCTTCTGTCAGAGCATTTGTAAAGTTTTCCTCCTCACATTAGTAAACATCTAAAAATGAGATCAAGATTCCTTCTAAATCCTATTATTTAACTAGTCATATTTAGTTACTTGTTGTTTACATTCAGCCTAAAAGCCCTAACACAAGTTTGGTAATAATGGGAGAAACTAATTGTCTTAATTCCAGAACTGAGCTGATACCTCCTGAAGATGAGAACCTTGTAAGATGTTCCTGGGATAATTAGGAAGAGTCTGAAGGATGTAAGGTTTGGCTGTTAGTCTTATTCTAGTTCTAACAAGCTTTGTTCCTTGTCCAGGTACAGGTGTATCAACAGTTACCAGAGGAGCAAGAGGTTATTTCTGCTGTCCCACAATCCATCCCCAACCTGCACTGAAATTGGTATTGAACATCTACTCTGTGTACGCACATAATCTACATTATCCCTAATCTTTATAAGAACTCTGTGAATTGTTATTATCCCAAGTCTTCAGATAAAGAAACTGAGGCTCAAAAGAATCATGTGATTTAACCCAAGTATGGCAGGTTATGGCTTCAAAATATGGTCTTAGTCATGTTTGCTGATGGATGGCTCATTCAGAGTCTTGGCACTGTCCCACTCAGAGGGGAAGTTCATTTTCTCTCCCCTATAAAGTTGGCAGGTTTCGTCGTTGGCTCAACACATATAATGCTGTAGAAGCGATGCTGCATGACTTCTCAGGTTGGTTTAATAAAAGGTGACATTGTTCTGTCTAGCTTCTTCCTTTAGGAATACTTACCATTCCTGGGAACCCAGCTACCATGTTGCAAGGAAGCCTAGGCTGCATGGAAAGGTCAAATGTGGACATGCTGTCCAATAGCCCTGGCTAAGGTCACAACCAACAGCCAAGTGCTGAGCTTTTCAATGATTCCAGTCCCCAACCTCAAGCGCCCCAGCTGGAGCTTGGTGTAGCAGACACAAGTTGATCCTACTAAGTCTTGACCTGATTGTAGATTCATAAACAAAGTAAACATTATTGCACGAAATACTAAGTTTTATGATGGTGTGTGACATAGCAATAAAACCAAAAAAACTAACCCTATCTAGCTAGTCCATGGATAATCCAAGATTCTAACTTCAATCTTAATGCCACTGTAGGCTCTATGATTACTGTGTGACTTTACATCACTGTAGGCTGTTTCACTGTCCCAGATCCTTATTCTCCAAGGCCTGTCTCCTCAAGTAACTTTTCTCCATCATAGTCCTCTTTCAGCCTGGGACCCAGAGCCATTCTGCCTCTGCTTGCTCTACATGTGCTCATTACTATCCAGTCCCTCATTAACATCTGGCCATCAGTATACAGAAACCTAAATATCAGCATACACACTCCGTATATAGACATACTTTATGCACTCTGGGAGAAGCTCTCCACATTATATTCTGACTTTTATCATTGTTTCCTAAGTGCATAATCATAAGTCTTCACAATAGCTAATGGAGTACAGTGGTAATGTACAGGTTTTGAAATCTGAATGTCCTGGTTCAAACCTCACCTCTTCCATTTACCTGCTGTTTGACCTCAGGCAATTTGTTTAACTTCTCTGTGTCCTAGTTTTCCCATCTATAAAATGGGGGTAGTTCCTCATAGAATTGCTACCATGAATTAATGAATTAAGGAATTAAATTCTTAGAACAGCAGTTGGCATATTAGCTCTTGGTAAGTATCATTTTTTATGGGCCAGCTATAATTCAGAAACATATTTCATCACACATTTTTTTCTTTGGTCATTGGATAGGAAAAATGTTAATTTCTCTTGTTGGCTGTTTTTCTCTGTGGTTCTGTGTAACCTGCTTTTGTTTAATGTGGAAGGTAGGGCACATTCTGCTGGGTGAGCATCTTTGTGTAGGGAGGACCAGAGACTGGCCAGAAACACTGGCATCCAAGGTTCAGCCTTGCCCTTATCTTCACCACGTCACCTGTTCTGCCAGATGAGAGCTCTTGGCTTTTGTTCAGTGGAGTGTGTGTGAATAGCTGTGTAAATCAAAATTTATTTTGGAAGACACTTGAGAAAATGGGGTATCTTTCCATAAGGACTCAGGGGAACCAACAGACAGGCAGCATAAAAGGTTGGGAAAATCTTTCTGCCTTAATACAGATAATAGAGAAACAGAAAGGATAGGACAAGGTAGTGGTTGACAGAGAATCAGTGATCGTATGGTACAGAACTGCAGAGGATCTTCAGTCCAATCTCCTCTCTTACAGATGAAGCCTCAGGGGTAGAGCAATTGCTTTGAGATGGTACGGCCTGCATGCCCTTTAAGACCTGTGGTGCGGTTACCTTATGTCCTTGGTCACCAAGGACATTTGACTTTGAGGTCTATTAATTAATTTAGACTGTTGTGATGAAATGACTTGGGTTTTCCATCTTCATAATTAACTTTTTGTTCAGTTTCTTTTGCTTGAGGAAAAACTAAGGTAGACAGGTAGCTGTGACAAAGCAATATATATTTAGAAGTGCCATTTGCTGAAACTAGCCGAGTGTCGGAAATTGCAGGAAACATATAATTATCCAGTCTGTCTCATGGCTGAGGAGACCTATTGGTGTGATGGCTAAATTAGTTTTATGATATTATTTCTGGCTTCAGTTCAGGTCAATCTAGGGACCCCAGGAGGAACACAAACTCTCTGCCATCTCTCTTTTCAGGACCTATCCTTGCTACGTGGGAACAAATGTGATATCAGCACAACATATAAATTGAAAAGCTTCCCTCGGCCCTTTGTGTACTGCCCAGCTTTTTATATCAGTGCCTTGATTTCTATCACTTGTCTGCCATGCTCTTGAAGTCTTTGCTGTCTCAGTGTGCTGTTTAGATGCTTAATGCCTCCTCTGCTGAAGTCCATTCCCTTGGAGCTGGTGTTAATGAGGTCCCACAAAGGAGCGCTACAGTTTGTAGCACAATTTCAGTTGCCTGGAGAGATGGATGGTATGAAACAGGCAAAGGGGCTCCATCAAGTCGGCTTGGAGAACAGGACCACCAGGAGCCCTGAATGGAATTCAATCAGGTGGTGCTGTGGAGTAGGGGAGGAGGGAGTGATCCCTTTGACAGGAAAACAAATTGAAAGGGAAAGAAAATCAGAAGACAAATGCCAGTTTTCAAAACGGGGGCTGGGAATAGAGGGGCACTGCATTTGACTAACCTGAGGCTTCACACTGCAATGGTTTTCTAATATTCTAGGGGAGATTTCTATCTGACATTGGTCAGGGTCTTGATGAAGGTGTCTCCTGAGGAAAGAAACTTCCCTTTGTAGCTTTTGGGTGCAAGGATTAATCTCAGCTCAGACGATGGTCCCATTTGAGTGGTTAAAAAATTGTGTAGATAGCTGGTGATCATGCCTTCTTTACTCTCCTGTCAGCTTGTATTTAATGGCAGCTCTTTGCAGATAAAACATTGGGAGTAGCATTGCATCATGTGTGTGCATCCATGCTCATGTACACACACACACACATGCACATGTGCGCGCACGCACACACACACATTCTGAAATGTGAGCACTGGAGGAAGTTTTAGATGAAGGTGTCCTTGTTATTTTCTTGAAAGTAAAAACTGCACTGTCTAAAAGGTACAAAACACATCTGATGGCTCTTTGAAACATTTTGCCTTTCGCTTCAATATTCTATGCATTTCTAAGCAGGGAGAATTTAAGCAACTGCAGGGAATAGGAAAATCTACCACACACTTTTAGGTTTTAGCCAGAGAAGTGACATTCTTCTCCTTGGGCAGTGCTGAAGGAGTGATTCCCCACGTGACTCAAGTGCAGCTTTATGACTGGGAGGTTTAGGCAACCTGATGCAAATCCTCGCTTCTCCGTTTACTTAGTGTGGTGCCTTCATCATTTTAATGAACAGTTTGGAGGTTCAGTGACCTCAGGTGAAAAATGGAGATGTCTAACATTGCTGTGATGTTGTTGTAAGGGTGGAATGTAGCCTACTGCTTACCTAGTAACAAGGGCTCAATGAAGGTAACAAATTTATAACAACAGCAGCCTGAAGTACTGGCCATTGTGCTAGTGCTTTGGAGATAAAAACTGAGATCATGCACTTTTAGCAAGAATAAGTCATTAAGGAATGAGCTTCACCAGAAGCAACCTGATTTGGAATATAAGGCTAAGTTCATCTAGAATAGTATCTCATAAGTGGGCTGACATTAACGCAGTTACTTTTGTAATGCATAATATAACCAGTTGTATTAGATACATCTTTCCAAAATGCCCATAAAGAGAGGGTGTGCAGTGGGTGGGGTGGGCATTATTGTTTCTTTAATAATAAATGAGGACCTGAGAGAGAGAAGGTGTATCTTGCACACGGTTCTCAGACCTGATGTGGAGTCATGTGAACTACAGAGGTTATGGCCTCCTGCTCAAGCTGGAAGATGGGGCTGGGGCTTTTAACAGTGGCGGGACACGGAGGGTGTTGAGCTCTGAGATAATGGGGCCTGGGACTGAGATATAACATTGGTGGTTGGCTATCAATCTATTGATTCTACAAATTGGGTTGTTCCTATTTCATGCCATTTGGACACAACACTACAGATGAGCAGTGTATTTAACCAAACTGTTGCACTTTGACATTTCATCCATTCAACACTCACTCATTCACCTGATGAGGACCTCCTGATGCCAGGAGCTGGTATCTCCCATCTCCTTACTAAGGCTGCATTCCCTCTGCCCCTGTAGTCCATATCTTAGTGAACAACCCAGCCATGTAATGAGCTGCCTGAGCCGTATACCTTGATGCATCCTTAGCTTCTTGCTTTCAAACACTGACCATTCCCAAAGAGCAATCTTACTCCTTTTCCTTTCCTTCATATCTCTTATCTCACGCCTCTCCTCTCAATCAGCACTGTTGCTGTCTTGTCCCTTGTTTGGCTTTCTGAGGTGGCCTCCTAGTGTTGCTTCCTCTAGCTCCTGCTTAAATCTTTCAAAGGCTTCTCCCAGAGTGATGGTCAACTCCCTTAGCATGACCTAAAGGCCTTTGCTTATCTGACCTCTCCCTACCCAGCCTCATCCCCTGCCTTCCAACTCCCCTGCCTCCCTGCTTCAGAGATACTGGTACATTTTCTAGAACTGCATGTGCTTTCTTGTTTTGGAAGCTTTTCTGTATTCTCAGCTGTGTTGTCTTTTCTCTGCCCTGATGGCCTGGAAAATGTTTGTGTTTCCTTCTAGCTTTCTCTTAAATGCCTCCTCCACTGGGAAGCCTTTCTTCTCTTTATCACTTCTGTGCAATGTTGATTATGTTCTCCATAATCATCCTTCTCTGAATAATCCTCCAACATGGAACTCGGCACAACAGGTGGTAATTATTTGTATATAAGTGTATCTTAAAAGACAATCTTCTTCCGAAAGTCAGCAACCTTATGCCCTCAGTGCCTCAGTGGAATTTATGGAATTAATTTAGGGAAATCAATCTATTTATGTTAGTCACATTTAAAGACAAGTGCAATGTAGGTATTCTTTTAGAAAACTGCTATGCCCAGTCCCCTACCCCTTTCCAGAATGTTCTCTGATGATTTATGTGTTTGTGTAGTAAGGATGCTGGCTCCTGTGTCATTCCACCCCATCTAAGTCATGGAATGCCTGCCTCAGAGTCAGAAAAATGACTAAGCTTCCTAATTATAGTATGGTAAGAGGGGTGCAGAGTCCAGAAATCACACTCTGAAGGATGGCCAACGAGAAAGGTTGTGGGAATTTGGAATGCAGATGTGTCCCCTCAGCAGGAAACAAGTACAAATCTGAAGATGAAACAAAGAGGGAACAGGCAGGACCAGAAGGCAAAAGCAGAGAAGAAAAAGGAACAATGGTGAGATGGGATCATGGGGCCAACTGAAAAGGACAAGGGTTGGGCAGCGTATTTGTGTCATGGAGTCTCTGAGGTAGCAGCAAGTTGAATTTTAAAATCTACTCCCTTCTCATCTTCCTTTCTCCCTTCCATGGGAGAGGACTTCATCAGAATGTCATTTCGTCTTCCTTTTCTCTTTTGAATGGAGTTCACAGTTTTAGGTTCACAGCAAAATTGACCAAAAGGTACATTGGTTTCCCTTCTGCCCCTTTTTCCCTTCTGCCCCTGAGCATGCACAGCCTTCCCTGCTATCAACATCTGGCCCCAGGATGGAACATTTGTTACCCTAGGTGCACTGGCATTGGCACATCATAATCACCTCAAGTTCATAGTTCATCCCATGCTCCACTCGTGGGGTTGTGCATCCTAAGGGTTTGGACAATGTAATGACATGTATCCAGTTTTATAGAATTGTTCAGAATGGTTTCATGGCCTTAACAATCTTCTCTTTCCACCTGTTCACCTTCCCTTCTCCCTAAGCCCTGGAAACCCACTGATCGTTTTATAGTTTCCATAGTTTTGCATTTTCCACAATGTCATGTAGTTGGAATCATACTGTGTGTAGCCTTTGTAGCCTTTTCAGATTGGATTAATTCGTGGCTTGATAACTCCTTTCTTTTTAGTGATTAAAAAACCCCATTGTCTTGATGTACCCCAGTTTATTTATCCATTTGCTTACTGAAGGACCTATGGATTACTTCCAAGTTTTGGCAATTGTGAGTAAAGCTGCTCTAAACAAGCACATACAGGGATTTTTTTTTAAATTTTTGTTTATTTTTGAGAGAGAGATGGAAGATGAGGGGTAGATAGAGAGGGGGACAGAGGATCTGAAGTGAGCTCTGTGCTGACAGCAGAGAGCCTGATGCAGGGCTTGAACTCAGGAACCATGAGATCATGACCTAAGCTGAAGTCAGATGCTCAATCAACGAGACACTCAAGCACCCCACTTGCAGGCTTTTGTGTGGACATAAGTTTTCAACTCACTTAGGTAAATGTTTCATTTTGTAAGAAACAGCCACACTGGGGCTGTAGCAGTTTTGTATTCCCCCCAGCATCTGGGGTAGCTAGTGTTCTGGATTTGGGGAGGGTAGTGGTAGCTTACCGTTTCTTCATTTGTATTTCCCTGATGACATATGACATGGAGCATCTTTTCATATGCTGTTTGCCCTCTGTATACCTTCTTTGGTGAGGTGTCTGTTCACTACTTTTGCCTATTTTTAAATTGGGTTGTTTGGTTTTTTGTTGTTGTTGTTGAGTTGCAAGTAGAAATTAGACACTAGTCCTTTATCAGATGTGTCCTTTGCAGATATTTCCCCCCAGTCTGTGGCTGTCCTTCTCATTCTCTTAACAGTGCCTTTTCCAGGGCAGAAGTTTAAAATTTTAATGAAGTCCAGTTCATCAATTATTTCTTTCATGGATTGTGCTTCTGGTG